>NC_134810.1:32464390-32576890 GCF_046742065.1 Oratosquilla oratoria
ATGGTTGTATATGGATGATGTTGTGATTGGATGAGGAGGAATGGGCAGGGGGGGGGGTAGTATGTGTGAGTAAATTTTGACGCAGCCCGAAGGGATTTCTCCCCGTCCTCTCCTTATATGCAAGGGGGGACGGAGAGGGGGGGTCGCCGATTAAATGAAGCGGCCTTGCTGTGGATGTGCTGTGTCTTGCGACACTGCTTCTGACCCAGGGCGGTGGGCAGGGTGCAGGGATGACCCGTCATCCAGGAGGTGCTCAGATGAGAGGGAGGGTGGGAGGGGTGTGGAGTGTATGTAGGGATGAAATGGGTGGGAGTGTTTTTATGCCTTTCCCTTTTTGGCTACCTCCCTTGTAAGGGGGAAAAAGCCTTGGTATATGTATGTATGTATGTATGAATTGGTGTCACACTGGTCTTTTCCTAGTCCTGTGGCACTATCCCATCTTTTGAGGAACTCAAAGTTAGATCATGAATGGTGCCCCCCCCCCTCAAATATATTTACTTTTCACTGGTTTCTCTTTGCAGGGTCAAATTAGTAGCTCTCCTGTTAGCAGCTCAGATCTCACATTAGGTGGGAACAGCAATAGTAATCAGCAAATACAACTGTGGCAATTTCTTCTAGACCTCCTAACAGATCCAAAGGTGAGTCCTTTTTTACTGGGCACATCAAATATTAACCTACCCTCATAGATGAATAAAATCACTTAGTGTTAGAAAATTCAAAGTGCATGAAATTTGATACTATATGAGTTGGTAAAAGATTGATCAAGGTAGTCAAATCAGGATCACTTTGTTTTACCTGATGTGATGTGATGGGTTCTCTGAGTTGTGTGAAATCATATAGCATTGTCAAAATCAGCTTTACAAACCATAGAAACTATTGCATGTAGGAAAGAAGTTATGACATGTACCTTTAATGTGTATACTGTGTTTGGTAGGGATTCATAAAGAAGGCAACACCTAATCTTACATTGTTCAACATTAACACAGTACAAAGAGCAATACAGAATTCCTTGAATGAGTTGTGGGCCAACTCTGAGGCTGTTTCCAGAAAACTTGAGGCTATAAGTTTCCTGGAAAAGAAAACTAGAGCAGCAGGTTGATAGACCCTATTCTTGATTTATCCATAAACATGGAGAAGTTGACTATCTCTTCAGTATGTGTTATTATTAATGATAATGCAATTGAGTTTTTGTAGTTGATGATGACGATGATGATATGGTTTAACATCACACACTCCCCCCAATTGGGAGGGTAGGACAGTGCCCCTCACAGAGGGCTTTGTAGCATGGAATTTAATGAACCATGCCCTTGGTTCAACTTTGCTGGTGGCAGGATTTGAACCACCGGCGAAGTTGTATTATACAGGAAGGGAGCTATGCTTGTAGTGACCTGTTTTTGTATCTCTCAGCATCTAGTTTGTTCTTAAATTCTTGTATGTTTTTTGCACATACTATTTTTTCATCCAATTTGTTCCAGACAACTATCACTCTGTATGGAAAACTATTCTTTTTCAGATCTCTTCTATAACTATCCTTTTTGAGTTTCTTTTTGTGTCCTTTTGTTTTTCTTCTGTCCCACTTTAATCAATCTTCTCTGTCAAGGACATCCATACCTTTCATGATTCTGGAAATGGCCGGTAGATCTCCTCTTTCTCTTCTTTGTTCCAGGGTTGTTAGTTCCAGTTTGGACAATCTTTGTATGTCAATTTTGAAAGTGTTGGTGCCATCTTTGTCATTGCTCTTTGGATTCTTTCTAATTTCTTTATATTCTTTTTTGCACTGGGTGTCCATAGTGTCACAGCATACTCCAATCTTGGTCTTATCAGTGTGACTAATATTTTCCTCACCATATCCTCATCCATGTAGTTAAAGGCCACCTTTATTGTTCTTAGTAGATTGTAGATTTCTCTGACTATTTTTTTTTTACTTCCTTTGTACCAACCTTAAATTGCCCTGATATTCTATTTTTACTTGTTCAAAATTCCATTATACTGCATTTCTTGATGTTGAAGTTCACTTCCCACTTTTGGCTCCATTCCCAGATTTTGTCCAGATCTCTCTGAAGTGATTCACAGTCTTTCTCTGTTCTTATTTTCTTTAGTAGTTTTGCGTCATCTGCAAAGAAGTTCATATAACATTCAACACCTTTATCCATATCATTTATATATATGGCAAACATTATTGGAGCTAGTACAGAACCTTGTGGGACTTCTTTTATCATTTCTTCCCAGGTTGAGTTTTTGTTTCTAGTTACCACTCTCATTTTTTTCCTGTTCAAGAAATCTTCCATCACTTTCATTAACTTTCCATGTACACCTCCTGTTGTTTTGAGTTTTCTTATTAGTTGTTTGTGTGGTACTTTATCAAATGCTTTTTGTAAATCTAGAAAAGCACAATCAGCCCATGGCCCCTTTTGTGTATTATGTCCATTAGGCTTGAATAAAAACAAATCATGTTTGTGGCACAAGATCTTCCTTGTCTAAAGTCAAATTGTTTTGGATTCAGTATCTTATTTACTTCCAGATGTTTAATCCATCTACTTTTGATAACTTTTTCACATATTTTAGCTATTGTGCTTATAAGGGAGACCAGTCTATAGTTTGTTAGGTCTTCCTTATCTCCCCCTTTATATATTGATACGATATTAGCATTTTTTCAATCTTGTGGTACCTTTCCTTTCTTGAGTGAGTAATCTATTATTTTATATATCTTGTCTGCTAGCTCATCTATACATTCTTTTAGTATCCAGTTTGTAATTTCATCCAGACAGTATGATTTTCTGACATCAAGGTTTATTATTTGGTCCCCTATTTCTTTTTGTGTTGCAAGTATTTCTTTCGTTGGGGGATCTTTCTACCTTTTCTTCTTCCCAATTATGTGCATTTTCTATTGTGAATACAGACTTAAAATGTTTGTTCATAACCTCTGCCATTTCTACCTTACCTTATCTCACTGGGGTGCCATATCGACTTGGACGTTGGCCACCATGGAGCTCCATTCCTGTCTGCACATGACTCTTCTTAACCCCTTCACTCTGGGCCAAAATCTCGCGGGCATTAGCTGCCAGATGTGCGATGTTGTGTCAT
Organism: Oratosquilla oratoria; assembly: GCF_046742065.1. Lineage (NCBI taxonomy): Eukaryota > Metazoa > Arthropoda > Malacostraca > Stomatopoda > Squillidae > Oratosquilla > Oratosquilla oratoria. The sequence goes on from NC_134810.1 coordinate 32,467,475, forward strand.
AATACTCGGATTATAAAAATTAAAGTAACCCCTGTATTGCTTGTTCTCTTTCACCCGTGAATTTTGATAACCATAGAAAATATGATGAAGCCAGTTTACAGAGTATGGGGGTCTTGCAGGTACAACTACAATAAATATAATCAAGACGCTGATATGGCAGCCTCGCGTACCCACTTGCTCCTCATGACGCCTACGTAGGCTTCACCATATGGAAGGGGTTAACAAGATGGCATTTGTTATTTCTTCTCCTACAGATGTCCTTAATCCGTCTACATATTTTATGCGCCATTTCTACTTCTTCAATTCCTAAAAAGACTGAAGATGAGGCAGCATCGGGCAGAGATGTGCTTCTTCAGGGAACAGTGAGACGGGGAGACAGTTGGGCAGAGGTTCACCTCTCCAGGGAACAATGAGGCAGCAGTCAGGCAGAGATTCACCTCACCAGGGAAGTGTGAGACCATGGCCGGGCAGAGGTTCACCTCCCCAGAGAACTGTGAGGCGGCGGCTGGGCAGAGGTTTGCCTCCCCAGGGAACAGTGAGGTGGTGGCCGAGCAGAGGTTCGCCTCGGGCAGGGCGGCAGGAGGTCCGGGGTGTGGATGGAAGTGGCACCAACTCCAATGGTGGCAGTAGCACCTGGTGGTGGTAACAGCTCTGGGGGGTTGGCTGGACCGGTAGTAGGCCCAGCGGGTAGGGCAGTCCGGGACAGGTGGCAGCGATGGCAGCCAACTTGAGATCCAGTGGCAGCTACTGCAAGAGGAGGTTGGTCCATCAGCAGTAGTAGCATCTCTGGCAGGTCCAGCAGCAGTAGTCTTAGTGCCAGTGGTGGCTCCAGTAGGCGGTGGGGGTAGGGCCAGCAGCAGGAGGACCTTCTGGTGGCGGCAGCGGTGATGGGTGGCCTCACTGCTAGGGACATCATCCTGGGCTGCTGCAAAGGCTGGACTCTCAGCTAGGGGTGCCATCCTCTGCTGCAATGGAGATGAATGGTATGTTAGATCTCCAACTCCAGGTTCACCATTTGTAGTGTTATGTTACCGACACATTAGTGAAGGTACTCGTGCGTGAGAGAAGGATTAAGAAAATCCAATTCTCTTGGGACTTGTTTATTTGAATTAAAATGCAAGTATAGGCAAACGAGGCCACTGTCTTGAGAGCTTAACCCCTTCCATACGGTGCCGCACACGTAGGCGTCATGGACTTAGATCTCAGTGGCAGCAGCCAATGCCAGCCGTACGACGTGTCGTAATAATACTCGCATCATAAAATATAGTCACCGCTTATATCGATCGTTCTCTCTTCACCCGTGAATTTTCATAACCATAGAAAATGCGATTACAAAAGAATTAGAAAGAATGTCATTATGGAGGGGCGACTACAATAAATATAATCAAGACGCCGATATGGCAGCCTCGCGAATACACTCGCTCCCCATGACGCCTACGTGTGCGGCACCGTATGGAAGGGGTTAACACAAGAAGGGCATATTTCATGCAAGGGTGGTGGGTCAGGGATTGGAGATGGTTAAAGAAAATGGAGAAAAGTGGGAGGTGAGCCAGCTGTTGTTTGCGGACGACACTGCGCTTGTGGCAGGATCGGAGGAGGGATTGAGGAAGTTGGTGACATAGTTTGGGAGAGTGTGTGATAGAGGAAAGCTGAAGATAAATGTGGGTAAAAGTAAGGTGATGAGATGTTCAAGGGGTGAAAGTGGCAGTAGACTGGAAGTGAGCATTAAGGGAGAGCAACTGGAGGAAGTGGATAGTTTTAGATACTTGGGTGCAAATGTGGCAGGAAAAGGTGGAGTGGAGGTGGAGGTAGAATGTAGATTGAGAGAAGCGAGTAAATGCCTTGGTGGATTAAAAAGTGTAATGGGGCAGAAACATGGAACATGAGAGAGGAAGAGAGAAGGAGTTTGAATGTGTTTGAGATGAGGTGTCTGAGAAATATGATAGGGGTTACTAGGCTAGGTAGAGTGAAAAATGAGGAGGTGAGGAGGAGAACAGGGGTGGAAAGGGAGTTGGGAGATAGGGTTGATGAAAGAGTATTAGGATGGTTTGGACACATGGAAAGAATGAGTGAAGAAAGACTAGTAAAAGAGGTATGGAAGGCAGATGTGGAGGGAGTGAACATGAGGGGACGTCCTAGGATGAGGTGGATGGATGGGGTGAAGGGGGCTTTGGGGAAGAGGGGAATGTCTGTTGAGGAAGGACAGGAGAGGACAGAAGACAAGGGTGAATGGAGAAGGGTTGTATATGGATGATGTTGTGATGCATGAGGTGGAAGGGGCGGGGGGATGGGGGGTGAGGTAGTATGTGTGATCAAAATTTGACGCAGCCCGAAGGGATTTCTCCCCGTCTTCTCCCTTTATGCATGGAGGGACGAGAGGGGGGGGAGGGGGTCACCAATTTATTGAAGCGGCCTTGGTGTGGATGTGCTGTGTCTTGCGAAACTGCTTCTGACCATGGCAGTGGACAAGGTGCAGGGATGATCCGTCATCCAGGAGGTGCTAAGATATGAGGGAGGGTGGAGGGGTGTGGAGTGTATTCAGGGATGGAATGGGTGGGAATGATTTTATGCCTTTTCCTTTTTGGCTACCTCCCTTGTAAGGGGAAAGCCTTGGTATATGTATATATGTATGTATTATAACATAAGTACAAACTCTCATACATATTTACATATTGCTATGAGAGACATAAAACTGTTCATCAAGATATGTTTACATAATCACTAGTTTCAATGGGTGCCAATTATTGATACAGGAAATTAATTATGGTACACGTATATCCATAGAAAACTATTTCTTGAAGGTGTGACCTTGCTACAGAATCACCGTTGGGGGTTGTACCTAAGAAATCATATATGATTGAAACCCCGATATCTACTCAAAGGTTTGATAATAATGTATTTTCAGGGTTTATTAAAGAAAGTGGAATACTAGGTAGAGGTTTAGAATTGGAAAGAGAATCCAGGTATAAAAATGTCCTGAGTAATCAGGAGATTGCAGAATTGATAGAGGAACTAATGGATCTGAAAGCTGAATACAGGGCAATGTACAGAGAGGTGAACCAACTAAAAAGAGGTAATGCTGAGACTAACAGGGAACTTAATGATCTAAAAAAGGAATTGAATAAGGTCAGAAGTGAAAATGAAAGAATGAAAAAAAATGAGGCTTTGAAAAAAGAAATGAAATAAAAGTGGTGACCAAGAAAGTTGGAGAAACAGTTAAAGAGACAGATCTCCAAGAAATTAAAAATCAATGGAAAGTGGAACAAGAGAATAAAATAATAATTTTTAAAGAAATAGTACAAGTGGAAGAAAATGCTAAAGAAATGGTACATACGTACATACATATACCAAGGCTTTTTCCCCCTTTCAAGGGAGGTAGCCAAAAAGGAAAAGGCATAAAAAACACTCCCACCCATTTCATCCCTAAATACACTCCACACCCCTCCCACCCTCCCTCTCATCTGACCACCTCCTGGATGATGGGTCATCCCTGCACCTTGCCCACCGCCCTGGGTCAGAAGCAGTGTCGCAAGACACAGCACATCCACAGCAAGGCCGTTTCATTTAATTGGCGACCCCCCCTCTCCGTCCCCCCTTGCCTATAAGGCGAGGACGGGGAGAAATCCCTTCGGGCTGCGTCAAAATTTGCTCACACATACTACCCCCCCCCACCCCCCCGCCCATTCCTCCTCATGCAGTCACAACATCATCCATATACAACCATTCTCCACTCACCTCTGTCTTCCGTCCTCTCCCTTCCTTCCTCAACAGACATTCCCCTCTTCCCCAAAGCCCCCTTCACCCCATCCATCCACCTCATCCTAGGACGTCCCCTCATGTTCACTCCCTCCACATCTGCCTTCCATACCTCTTTTACTAGTCTTTCTTCACTCATTCTTTCCATGTGTCCAAACCATCCTAATATTCTTTCATCAACCCTCTCTCCCAAATCCTTTTTCACCCCTGTTCTCCTCCTCACCTCCTCATTTCTCACTCTATCTAGCCTAGTAACCCCCACCATACTTCTCAGACACCTCATCTCAAACACATTCAAACTCCTTCTCTCTTCTTCTCTTATGTTCCACGTACAAGTGGAAAAAAATGCTAAAGAAATGGTACATACATACATACATATACCAAGGCTTTTTCCCCCTTTCAAGGGAGGTAGCCAAAAAGGGAAAGGCATAAAAACACTCCCACCCATTTCATCCATAAATACACTCCACACCCCTCCCACCCTCCCTCTCATCTGAGCACCTCCTGGATGATGGGTCATCCCTGCACCTTGCCCACCGCCCTGGGTCAGAAGCAGTGTCGCAAGACACAGCACATCCACACCAAGGCCGCTTCATTTAATTGGCGACCCCCCCTCTCCGTCCCCCCTTGCCTATAAGGCGAGGACGGGGAGAAATCCCTTCAGGCTGCGTCAAAATTTGCTCACACATACTATCTCACCCCCCACCCCCCCCCGCCCATTCCTCCTCATGCAATCACAACATCATCCATATACAACCATTCTCCACTCACCTCTGTCTTCCGTCCCCTCCCTTCCTTCCTCAACAGACATTCCCCTCTTCCCCAAAGCCCCCTTCACCCCATCCATCCACCTCATCCTAGGACGTCCCCTCATGTTCACTCCCTCCACATCTGCCTTCCATACCTCTTTTACTAGTCTTTCTTCACTCATTCTTTCCATGTGTCCAAACCATCCTAATATTCTTTCATCAACCCTATCTCCCAGCTCCTTTTTCACCCCTGTTCTCCTCCTCACCTCCTCATTTCTCACGCTATCTAGCCTAGTAACCCCCACCATACTTCTCAGACACCTCATCTCAAACACATTCAAACTCCTTCTCTCTTCTTCTCTTATGTTCCACGTTTCTGCCCCATACAGTACTTGGGTGCAAGTGTAGCAGGAAAAGGTGGAGGTAGAATGTAGATTGAGAGAAGCAAGTAAATGCCTTGGTGGATTAAAGAGTGTAATGAGGAATAGACATTTAGGAATGGATGCAAAGAGGAGACTGTATGAAAGAGTGATTGTGCCAACAGCACTGTATGGGGCAGAAACGTGGAACATAAAGAAATGGTAATTAAGGAAAAAGAGAATTGAGTCAAGAGACAGTGGAGATAAAAAAGTGTATTGTAATGATCTAAAAAAAAAAAGTGGGGTATTGGCTGCATGTTATTGTGGCAGAGTAGCATGCAGTTGATACTTTAGGGTCTATATGGGGTGCCTCGATGGACCAGAGCTACACATCATTTTGTCTGTGATAGAGGAAAACTCTGTTCATAGAGAAATGATGACACTTTTATACTACGACTGTCCCCCCGTTATGCTGTCCCCCAACCCCTTGTTACTGTCCTGTACCACTTCTCTGAATATTCATTTCCTTTTTTTTTTTTTTTGCCTACCCTGTGGTGGGGGGAAGAGAATGCTACCACCAAGTCTTTCCACTTGTCATGAAAGGCGACAAAAAATGGGACAGGGGAGATTTGGAGTCCTACTACATGTAGCCCCAAAGGGGACATTCCTAAAAGAAGTAAAGGCATAAGAGGGTCTGGGAGTTTTCCAACCAGTACCCTAAGGTTTGGGTCTTTTAACCACTTCCATACGGTGACGCCTACGTAGGCGTAATGAGGAGCAAGTGGGTACGCGATGATGCCGACGTCGGTGTCTTGATTATATTTATTGTAGTCGTACCTGCGTGACCCTCATTCTCTCTAAACTGGCTTCATCATATTTTCTATGGTTATCAAAATTCACGGGTGAAAGAGAACGAGCGATTGAGCAGTGACTTTATTTTTTATAATGTGATTATTATGATGCAACATCGCACGTTGGGCAGCTAATGCTGCCAGACGTGCGATGTGCCCCGGAGTGAAGGGGTTGATGTGCATGGATGTGGTACAGATGAGAGTAAAAGGGAAGAGATAGGCAGTATGTTTGCGAGAAGAAATATGAATGTGCTGGCTTTGAGGAAAGGGTGAGTGCGAGTTTGGGAGTGTAGCTGGGAGATACTCAGGAGTGAAGAGAGGACGAGGGAGAGAAGGGGTGGCTATACTAGTAAGTGAATAGATAAGTAAGCGTGTATTGGAGTGGAAGGAGGTTTCATCAAGGTTGATGTAGATGAAGGTGAAGCTGGGAAGGGAGATGTGGGTTTCTGTAAGTGTGAATGGGCCTGGTAATGGGAAGAACGTAGAGGAAAGGGAGGCTTTTTGGGTAGATATAAATGAGTGCATAGAGGGGTTAGGGAGAAATGTCAATGTAGTTATTTTGGGAGACCTTAATGCTAGGGTAGGAAACAAACCAATAGATGGATTGATTGGGAAGTATGGAGTTCCAGGTAAAAATCATAGTGGAGAATTGATGGTGGAGATTTGTCTTGAAAGAGAGTTGATGATAACATATGCAATGTTTAAGAAGAAAGTCAAGCATAAATGCACATGGGAGAGGGTGGTGGATGGAAGGGTGGCAAATAGAGCATTAATGGACTATATAGTAGTGACCAGGAGTATGGTAGGAAGAGTTAAGGATGTACATATCCTAAGGGGAGAGAGTGGGGGAATATCAGATCATTTTCTGGTGGAAGGTAATTGAGAGTGGAGAATAGGTGATGAAAGAGGAAAAGGGCAGAAGGTAGGGAGGTACTTGGAGCGAACTGCTTAAATGAGAAAGAAAAGGAGAATGAGTATAAGAAGCTGAGAGAGGAGTGGGAGGGAGTGAAGGATAGAGTAGAACTAGGAGAGGAGGAGGAATGGGGATGGTTCAAGGAGGGAGTCATAAGGTTTGCAAAGATGGTGTGTGGAACAAGGAGGGTGGGAGGAAATAGAAGGAAGGGTAGTGAGTGGTGGGATGAGGAAGCAAAGAAGGGTGTAGAAGAGAAGGAGCAGGCATTCATAGATTGGCTACAAATTAGGACCAGGGAATCGTGTGAGAGGTACAAAATAAAGAGAATGGAAGTTAAGCATAAGATTAAGGAAGGAAAGAGGAGAGCAGATGTGAGATGGGGTAAGAGTATGACAGAAAATTTTGAAAGTAATAAAAAGATGTTTTGGAAAGAAATTAAAAGAGGAAGAGGAGACAAATCAGGTAGAGAAGAAAGGGAGATGGAGAGATGATAATGGAAGAGAAGGCAGTGAGAGGAAAGTGGGCAGATTATTTTAGGGAGTTGCTTAATGTGAAGGAGGATAGGGAGGGAAAGGTAGTTGCAGTGGGAAGCGCTAAGAAAATGAGAGTGACGAGTGAGGAAAATGGAGGAGAAATAGGGAAAGATGAAGTGAAAGCAGCTGTTAAGATGGTGAGAGCAGGTAAGGCACCTGGGTTGGATGGATGCCATGCAGAATGTCTGAAGAAAGGAGGTACAGTTATGGTGGACTGGCTAGTGAGGTTATTTAATGTTTGTTTAAGAGAGGGTAGAGTGCTGAAGGACTGGAGGAGTGCCTGTATAGTTCCACTTTACAAAGGAAAGGAGGACAAGTGTGAGTGTAGTAGTTTCAGGGCGATCAACTTGTTGAGTGTAGTTGGGAAGGCTTATGGGAGGGTCTTGATTGAGAGGATTAGGAGAGGAACAGAGGGAGTAGTTGGTGAGGAACAGTGTGGGTTTAGGACAGGTAGGGGTTGTGGAGATCAGATCTTTGTGGTAAGATAGATATGTGAGAAAGCTATAGGAAAAGGTAAGGATGTTTTTTTGGTTTTTATGGATCTGGAAAAGGCTTACGACAGGGTAAACAGGAAGGCACTGTGGGAGGTATTGCAGAGATATGGGATAAGAGGAAAGATTTTATGAGCAGTCAAGAGTTTTTATGAGAGTAGTAGACCTTGTGTTAGGATTGGAAATGGAGAGAGTGAATGGTTTGAGATAAAGGTGAGACTTCATCAGGGATGTGTTATGTCACCCAGGCTGTTCAATCTCTACATGGATGGGGTGGAGTGAGAGGTGAATGCAAGGGTAGTGGGTCAGGGGTTGGAGATGGTTAAAGAAAATGGAGAAAAGTGGGAAATAAGCCAGTTGTTGTTTGCTGACAACACTGCGCTTGTAGCAGGATCAGAAGAGGGATTGAGGAAGTTAGTAACAGAGTTTGAGAAGGTGTGTGAAAGAAGGAAGCTAAAGATAAATGTGGGCAAAAGTAAGGTGATGAGATGTACAAGGGGAGAGAGTGACAGCAGCCTGGAAGTGAGCATTAAGGGTGAGAGACTGGAGGAAGTGGATAGTTTTAGATACTTGGGTGTGAATGTGGCAGGAAAGGGAGGAGTGGGGGTGGAGGTAGAATGTAGATTGAGAGAAGTGAGTAAATGCCTTGGTGGATTAAAAAATGTAATGAGAAATAGACATCTGGGAATGGATGCTAAGAGGAGGTTATATGAAGGAGTGATTGTGCCAACAGCATTGTATGGGGAAGAAACATGGAACATAAGAGAGGAAGAGAGGAGTTTGAATGTGTTTGAGATGAAATGTCTGAGAAGTGTGATAGAGGTTATTAGGCTAGATAGAGTGAGAAATGGGGAGGTGAGGAGAACAAGGGTGGAAAGGGAGCTGGGAGATAGGGTTGATGAAAGAGTATTAGGATGGTTTGGACACATGGAAAGAATGAATGAAGAAAGATTAGTAAAAGAAGTGTGGAAGGCAGAGGTGGAAAGAGTGAATATGAGGGGGTGTCCTAGGATGAGATGGATGGATGGGGTGAAAGGGGCATTACAAGAGGAATGTCTGTTGAGGAAGGATGGGAGAAGACAGAATATAAGGGTGAATGGAGAAGGGTTGTGTATGGATGATGCTGTGATGCATGAGGGGGAGTGGGTGGGAGAAGTATGTACGAGAAAAAATTTGAAGCAGCCCAAAGGGATTTCTCCCCATCTTCTCCTTTTCTGCATGAGGGGACAGAGAGGGGGGTCGCCAAATTTATGAAGTGGCCTTGCTGTTGATGTGCTGTATCTTGCGACACTGATTCTGACCCAGGGCAGAGGATAGGATGCATGGATGACCCGTCATCCAGGAGGTGCCAAGATAAGAGGGAGGGAGGAGGGTGGAGAGGAGTGGAATTTGTAGGGAATGGAGTGGGTGGGAGTGGTTTCTATGCAGAAGTACTATCAAAAACAGCTAAGCTGGCAAATGGTGAAAATTACAAAAATGTATGGATAAAAAAAGAAATGAGCGATGAGGAAAAAGACAAAATACACTAAAAATGAAGGAAATAAGAAAAATGAGAGAACAGACTGAAAAGAATGATTTTTTTTAGAATACTAGACCTGAGGCTAAAAGAATGGTATATTAAAAAAAAAAAAGAAGAAACATAATACACAAAAATGGAGGAGAAAGGATTTTTTTTTTTTTTTTTTTTTTTTTTTTTTTTTTTTTTTTTTTTTTTTTTTTTTTTTTTTTTTTTTTTTTTTTTTTTTTTTTTTTTTTTTTTATAACGTATACCAATGCAGATGGCATGATTTCAGGACTGAATAATTAAATGACTATCTGGCAGTAGAGAAACCAGATATAATGGGAATTGTGGAGATGACATTAAAAGGTCCATTACCACGTAATACTGTGGGACAAGGTTTATACAACCATTGGATGAAAAATAGAAAGGAGAAACAGGGTGGAGGAGTCATGTTTTTGACTAAGGCTTGAATGTGACAAAAATAACAGAAACTTAAAAAAGGTAGTTATAGAAGAGATCAGAAAAAGAATAGTTTCCCACACAGAGTGGTAGATATCTGGAACAAATTGGATTCGGCAACAGTGTGTGCAAAAACTATAAAAAAAATTTAAGAACAAACTAGATGCTGAGAGATACAAAGACAAGTCACTATGAGCATAGCTCTCTTCCTGTATAATACAATTAGGTAAATACAAGGAGCTGAGATAGGAGGGAAAGAAATGTATGTTGGATGTGTGGGGAGTGGGTGCATGCCTTAGCTAGCTATCTCCCATGTAAGGGGGAAGAAGCCTTTTGGTTTATGGATAGATGGCTTTTTTTTTTTTTTTTTTTTTTTTTTTTTTTTCTCCTCCTCTTAAGTAGGAAGGAGCAAAAAAGATGTGTGTCCTGGTAGTGAAAGGGATGATATTCCACTCTCATGTCTAGCCTCCTTGCTTTGTGTGTAATAGCTAATCAAATGGAAAATGAATAGGTAAGTAGATAAAGTTGATGCATTACTCCTTTTCATGCTGTTCAACAGGTGTACCCAATCATTTCCTGGTGTGGGAAGGAGGGCGAATTCAAGTTGCACCAGCCTGAGGTGGTTGCACAGCTCTGGGGTCAGAGGAAGTGCAAACCCAACATGAATTATGAGAAATTGTCAAGAGCCTTAAGGTGAGTCTTTTAACCTCTTCCATACGGTGACGCCTACGTAGGCGTCATGAGGAGCAAGTGGGTATACGAGGATGCCGATGTCGGCGTCTTGATTATATTTATTGTAGTCGTACCTGCGTGGCCCCCATACTCTGTAAACTTGCTTCATCATATTTTCTATGGTTATCAAAATTCACGGGTGAAAGAGAACGAGCAATAGAGCAGTGACTTTATTTTTTATAATGCGAGTATTATGACGCAACATCGCACGTCTGGCAGCTAATGCTGCCAGACATGCAATGTGGCCCGTATTGAAGGGGTTAAGTATATCTAATTGCTGACTGAAATTTATATTTGGTAATAATGGAGTTGGTAGGCATGCTTAGTAGTGATTAAAGATGTATTGGAGGATAATGTACTTTACACTCAGGTAATAGGAATTGGAAATTTTAAGTGCATAGTATTTATCATACATATACCAAGGGCTTTTTCCCCCTTACAAGGGAGCTAGCCAAAATCAAAAAGCATAACTCCACTCCCACCCATTTCTTCCCCATCCATTCCAGCCCCATACACCACCCCTCCCTCCCTCTCATCTTGGTTCCTCCTGGATGACAGGAGTGCAGCAATCCAAAGCAGGGCCATTTCATTTAGTTGGCAACCCCCTTCTTCATCCCCCCATGCAGTAACATTGCAGATGGGGAGAAATCCCTTCAAGTTGCATCAAAATATCATTCACACATAACTACTCAACCCTCCCCCCCCCATCCCCCACACACACTATCTTCCATACATCACAGTATCATCCATACACAGCCATTCTCCACTCACCCCTATCTTCTGCCTTCTCCCTTCCTTCCTCAAGAGACATCCCCCTCTTGCTCTACACCATTTTTACCCCATCCATCCATCTTGTCCTCAGTCATCCCTGCCTTCCACACTTCTCTTACTAATCTTTCTTCACTCATTCTTTCCATGTATCTAAACCATCACAATACTCTCTCATAAACCTTTTCCACCCCAGCTCTCCTTCACACCTCATTTCTCATTCTATCCAACCTTGTAACCCCTACCATACTTCTCTGACATTTCATCTCAAACACATTTAAACTCTTCCTCTCTTATGTTCCATGTACTCTGCCCCATACAGTGATGTAGGCACAATCAACCCTTCATACAATCTCCTTTTGGCATCCATTCCCAAATGTCAATTTTTCATTACACTTTTTAATTCCCCAAGGTACTTATGTTGCTTCTCTCACTCTACAATCTACCTCCACCTCCACTCTTTCCTGCCACATGCAGCCCCCAAGTATCTAAAGTTATCCATTTCCTCAAGTCTCTCTTTTAACCTCTTCAATACAAGCCAAATTCCTGTGCTCGGCATCAGGTGTCTAATGTGTATGATGCATTACACTACTCACATTATGAAATATAAAGTCACTGCTGCTGTATTACTCATTCTTTTTTCCTGAGTAATAATACATATATCAATACCAAAGGCTTTTTTCCCCTTACACAGGGGGGTAGCCAAAAAGAAAAAGGTATAGAAATCACTCCCATCCATTTCATTTCCCATATATTCCACTCCCCTCCACCCTCCCTCCTATCTTGGCACCTCCTGGATGACGGGTCATCCCTGCATCCTGTCCACTGCCCTGGGTAAGAAACAGTGCTGCAAGACACAGCACATCCACAGCAGGGCCACTTCATAAATTCAGTGACCCCCCCCTCTCCGTCCCCTCATGCAGGAATGGAGAAGACGGGGAGAAATCCCTTCGGGCTGCGTCAATTATTTTTTTTTTTCTCATACATACTTCTTCACCCCTCATCCCTCACCCACTCCCCCTCATGTATCACAGCCTCATCTATACACAACCTTTCTCCATTCACCCCTATCTTCTGTCCTCTCCCGTCCTTCCTCTACAGACATTCCTCTCTTTTGTAAAGCCCCTTTCACCCCATCCATCCATCTCATCCTAGGACGCCCCCTCATATTCACTCCTTCCACCTCCGCCTTCCACACCTCATTTACTAATCTTTCTTCGTTCATTCTTTCCATGTGTCCAAAACATCCTAATACCCTTTCATCAACCCCATCTCCCAGCTCCCTTTCCACCCCTGTTCTCCTCCACACCTCCTCATTTCTCACTCCATCTAGCCTAGTAACTCCTATTATATTTTCAGACATTTCATCTCAAATACATTCAAACTCCTTTTCTCTTCCTCTCTCATGTTCCATGTTTCTGCCCCGTACATTGCTGTTGGCACAATCACTCCTTCATATAACCTCCTCGTAGCATCCATTCCCAGATGTCTATTTCTCATTACACTTTTTAATCCACCAAGGCATTTACTCACTTCTCTCAATCTACATTCTACCTCCCCCCCTCTCCTCCCTTTCCTGTCACATTCGTACCCAAGTATCTGAAACTATCCACTTCCTCCAGTCTCTCACCCTTAATGCTCACTTCCAGCCTACTGTCACTCTCTCCCCATGTACATCTCATCACCTTACTTTTACCCACATTTATCTTCAGCTTCCTTCTTTCACACACCTTCTCAGACTCTGTCACTAACTTCCTCAATCCCTCCTCTGATCCTGCTACAAGCGCAGTGTCGTCAGCAACCAACAGCTGGCTCACCTCCCATTAGCTGCCCGATGTGCGATGTTGCGTCATAATAATCGCATTATAAAAAATAAAGTCAGTGCTCAATCGTTCGTTCTCTTTCACCCGTGTATTTTGATAACCATAGAAAATATGATGAAGCCAGTTTAGAGAGAATGAAAGTTACGTAGGTACGACTACAATAAATATAATCAAGATGGTGACGTCGGCATCATCGCATACCCACTTACTCCTCATGCCGCCTACGTAGGCACCGTATGGAAGTGGTTAACAGCTTTCCTCCTATCCCATATATCTGCAGTACCTCCCACAGTGCCTTCCTGTCTACCCTGTCGTAAGCCTTTTCCAGATCCATAAAAAAAAAAAAAAATCCTTACCTTTTCCTATAGCTTTCTCACATATCTGTCTTACCACAAAAATCTGATCTACACATCCCCTACCGGTCCTAAAACCACACTGTACCTTACCAATTACTCTGTTCCTCTCCTAATCCTCTCAATCAAGACCCTCCCATAAGCCTTCCCAACTACACTCAACAAGCTGATCCCTCTGAAACTACTACACTCACAATTGTCCCCCTTTCCTTTGTAAAGCGGAACTATACAGGCACTCTGCCCTCTCTTAAACAAACATTAAATAACCTCACCAGCCAGTCCACCATAACTGTACCTCCTTTCTTCAGACATTCTGCATGGCATCCATTCAACCCAGGTACCTTACCTGCTCTCATCATCTTAACCTCTTCACTCCGGGGCACATCACACGTCTGGCAGCATTAGCTGCCCGACGTGTGATGTTGCGTCATAATAATCGCATTATAAAAAATAAAGTCAGTGCTCAATCACTCGTTCTCTTTCACCCGTGTATTTTGATAACTATAGAAAATTGATGAAGCCAGTTTAGAGAGAATCGAAACCCACTTGCTCCTCATGCTGCCTACATAGGCGTCACTGTATGGAAGTGGTTAACAGCTGCTTTCACTTCATCCTTCCCTATTTCTCCTCCATTTTCCTCACTCATCACTCTCATTTTCTTAGCGCTTCCCACTGCAACTACCTTTCCCTGTGATCAAACCAGTTCATGAAATTCAAGGGTCACTCATTTATGGCTACAATACAAATATAATCAAGAAGCTGACTCTGGCATCCTCATATGCCAACTCACGCCCGTGATGCCTATGCATGCATCATCATTTTGAAAAGGTTAAAGATGTATTGTACATTACTCAGGTAATAGGAATTGGAAATACATATATCTAGAGCAGTAATTACTTTTGTAAGGTAACACACCATTGAATCTAGAAAATGTGAAATATATATGTGATTTTTTTTTTTTTTTTTTTTTTTCTGTGTCAGTTTGATAAGTTATTTTATTTATTTTTTAACTGGATCTCCTCTTTATTGTAGGTACTACTATGATGGTGACATGCTGGCTAAAGTGGCAGGTAAACGTTTTGTGTATAAGTTTGTGTTGGACCTGAAAAGTGTGGTAGGATACAGTGCAGAAGAAATGCACCGACAAGTGGAGGAGTGTGCCCAACGGGAAGGCTTACATCCACACAAATTTTCACCAGAATGAAGGAGGAGGAATGCATCCTGTAGCTATAAAATGAACCAAGCCATAAAATGAACCCTGAAATATCTAGCAGGGAAAAGCAAGCTAAATTGTGTAACCAATTGCAGTTGAGTGTGATCATGAGAAATGAGGTGATCTCCATATTATACTTGTGTCATGATACCTCTTGTCATCCTTTTCAGTGGATTCAACAGCACTATAATTTTTGCATTGTTTAATAGAGAATGTTGCCGGTTACCTGAATGTCACAGATCATTGGCAAGAGAGACCAGGGACAGTAGAGTGATTGATTGTTATTTATGTTGAAAGTGTTTTTGAGAGATTTGTAGCAGTTGAAAACAACCAATTTAAAATTTTGAAGAAAACATTTATATTCATTGCTTATGGGATGAAGTATAGGATCACTATTTTCATATAATTGAACTGTGTCTATGTTCCATACATTAGATATTTATTTTGTATATGTAATGTTATATGCAGTGTAGAATTTATTAAAGTTCCTATTTTTCTATTTAGAGCTTTTTTATAATTCCATTTGAGTGCTCTTTGACTAATAATATATATCAACAACTTCAATAATACAAAAGAAATTCACAGAAAGGGACCAGTAATGGATACCTGTTTGTGGTGGTCCTGCAAGACTGACTGCAAAGCTGCCCATTTTCAAAACCTGTCAACCCCCTCACCTCCATAAAGTAATTGCAACTCTGAGGGGTTGGCACTCAATCTCCAGACTGGGCCCAAGGTCTCTATCAAATTCAATTGTATTTCTTACATTTTATCACATATGGAGAGCCGACAACTGGCACCTGCTTTCAGCCAGTCACATAGAAAGAGACCCACATCACTACAACACTGACAACAATCCAAAGTTTCTTCCCAAAGATATCTTTGGTGGGGGGGGAAGGGTCTGGAGATTGTTACCAACTTTTGTGGGGCTGTGGATTTACCGTCAGTGAAACTCAACAACAATTGTCATTCTCTCTGGAACAGGTTATTTTTGATTGACACTTTGTGCCCAGCATGACCTATACATTCAGATTTTTGTATGATTGATGTACATACATATACATACATTCATATACCAAAGGCTTTTTTCCCCCTTATAAGGGAGGTAGCCAAAAAACAAAGGCATAAAAACCACTCCCACCCATTCCATCCCTATCACATTCCACTCCCCTCCCTCTTATTTTGGCACCTCCTGAATGATGGGTCATCCCTGCATCTTGTCCACTGCCCTGGGTCAGAAGCAGTGTCACAAGACACAGCACATCCACAGCAAGGCCGCTTCATTAAATCGGTGAACCCCCCCCCCCCTCTCCATCCCCTCATGCAGAAAAGGAGATGGGGAAAAATTCCTTTGGGCTACGTCAAATTTTTCTCACATGTACTCCCTCACCCCCCATCCCCCACCCATTCCACCTCATGCATCACATCATCATCCATATACAACCATTCTCCATTCACTCCTGTCTGTCCTTTCCCGTCCTTCCTCAACAGACATTCCTCTCTTTCCCAAAGCCCCTTTTACCCCATTCATCCATCTCATCCTAGGTTGTCCCCTCATGTTCACTCCTTCCACATCTGCCTTCCATACCTCTTTTGCTAGTCTTTCTTCACTCATTCTTTCCATGTGTCCAAACCATCCCAATACTCTTTCATCCACTCCTAACTCCCTTTCCACCCCCGTTCTCCTCCTCATTTCTCACTCTATCCAGCCTAGTAACCCCCATCATACTTCTCAGACACCTCATCTCAAACATTCAAACTCCTCTCTTCCTCTCTTATGTTCCATGTTTCTGCCCCATACAGTGCTGTTGGCACAATCACTCCTTCATACAATCTCCTCTTAGCATCCATTCCCAGATGTCTATTTTTCATTACACTTTTTAATCCACCAAAACATTTACTCGCTTCTCAATCTACATTCTACCTCCACCACCACTCCTCCCTTTCCTGCCACATTCGCACCCAAGTATCTAAAAATATCCACTTCCTCCAGTCTCTCTCCCTTAATACTCACTTCCAGTCTGCTGCCACTTTACTGACAGTATTCTATATAATTCCACCATCTACATCTTATCAAATTTGGCAAAAAACAGTTTTGTCTTCATTTCATTGCGTCGTCTGCTATTCGAAACATTCCGCCCGTGCGCTTCGGGAAAGGTTCGGGGAATTCCGCGTTCGTGACGTCACAGTTGCCAAACAAACAATATTGTTATTCTGAATATCTAGACTTCGGAAAAGTGGTATGCGAGGCGCAATTAAAAGTGAATTTTCTGAATAAATTCTTCTGTAATAGGTAAAAACTTTATTTGTATGCTTTTAAAAAGTACTTTTTCGATGATTTTTAGTGAATGGTATATCTGTTGATATCTGACCTAATACAGGGACAAAATGGTAAAAAGAGTAGAAGAATTTTACCAAGAGCTTTACTCGTTGAAGACCGTAGTTGAGTCAGTAAATTCATCTGTAGATGTTAGTAGTGTACCAGAGATTACAAAGAAGTAGAATTTGCTCTAAAAACTATGAAACAAGGAAATGCACCTGGGGAAGATGGTATATTGATAGATCTGTTGAAAGACACAGGTAAATTAGTTCATATTAAATTGGCTCAGTTGTACACCCGGTGCTTATGTTAAGAAAGCATTCCTGATGTGTGGTGCAATGTTATAGTGATTTTGCTTCATAAAAACGGAGACCAGAAGGACCTTAGTAACTAGACCGATTAGCTTGCTATCAAATGTATATAAAGTATTCTCTGAGATCCTTACAAATAGACTAAGTCAAGTTTTAAATGGAAACCAACCGAGAGAACAGGCAGGCTTTAGGAGCAGATATTTGACTCTAGACCATTTGCAGGCAATAAACCAACTAATCGAGAAAATGGCAGAATACAATATACCTCTGTGTTTAGCTTTTGTAGATTATGAGAAGGCCTTTGACTTGGTAAAACAAATAGCAATACTAAACTCACTATGCAAGCAGGGTACAAACGAACATATAAGAGTTTTAGAAAAGATTTATGCGAAAGGTACTGCTATAATTCGACTACATAAAGATACAGAAAAGATGAAGATTGAGAAAGGAGTACAAGGCAATACAATTTCACCCAAACTATTTAAAGCTTGCTTGGAAGATATTTCCAGAAGATTGAGTTGGGAAAAGAAAGGTTTAAAGATTAATGGCGAATATTTGAACCACCTAAGATTTGCAGATGACATTATTCTTATTTCAGAAAGAGCAGAAGACTTGCAAGATATGCTGAGTGATCTAAACAAGGAAAGTCTCAAAGTAGGTTTAAAAATGAATAAGAGTAAGACCAAAGTAATGTTCAACAAGAAAGTTCAAAGAGATTGTAATTGACAGTGAGAGTCTTGAAAAAGTTGAGGAGTATAATTATTTAGGCAACATGGTGAAAGTGACGAAAGATCATGAAAATGAAATAAAAAGACGTATTACAATTGGTTGGAAAGTGTTTGGTAAGTATAATAAAATCCTGAGAGGCTCTCTACCTTTATGTTTGAAACGTAAAGTTTACAATCAATGCATTCTGTCAGCAATAATCTACGGGTGCAAGACTTGGAAACTAACAAAGGTAATGGAAACAAAACCAAGGATAGCACAGAGGAAAATGGAGAGATCAATGATGGAAATAACATTGAGAGACCAAAAGAGAGCAAGTTGTTGTTGTTGTTGTTGTCGTCGTTCCCTAGACTGTCTGTCCGAGCAGTCCCGTCTCCTCAAGGAAGGCCACAGCCGAAACTGGGTTTTTCCACAAATCCTTTATAGAGTGTATGTTGTGTTGTTTGCGTGCATGATTGTGTATAATGCAGTCTTCCATTATGTGTTGTATGGTATGGGGTGAAGTGTTACATCCTGGGCAGCTGTTCACAACACGGTCGTCCAGCCTCTTCTGGTAGCTTAGAAGTGCTGGGTGGTGACCGCATCGCAGTCTGGCCAAGTGGACTCTGTCCTTACGTGGGAGAGAGGATTCAGAAGGGTGGATATCAGGGGGTCTGGCATGCAGCAGTGTGTTGTCTTTCAGTGTGTTAATGGAGCGGTGAGTGATATGATTATGAATATGTTTCCGGAGGCTGGTATTTGGTGGTTGTGGAGGAAGAGAAGAGAGTATCTGTGTGTAATAAAGGTCTTTGGGTGTAGTTTTAATGTTTCTTGGTGTGTGTGGGTGTTCTGCTATGTAGTGTAGCGGGTGTGATGTGTTTGTGTTTGTGGTGGCTGCAGCAAGTGTTTGTGTGCCTCTCATGTCGAGGTGGTCCTTGACTTTGAGGACTTTTGTTTCATGGTGTAAATGGTCTGTAGGTGATGTATTTGTGCAGCCTGTAATTGTTTTTAGGGCTTTGTTTTGTATGATTTGAAGGGTGTTGTGGTGTGTCTCACTGAGATTAGGAGCCCATGCAGGACTCGCATAATTCATCACTGAGCGTATGCATTGTTTGTATATTGTTATATTAGTTTCTTTGTTTTGTCCAAATGTTGTTCCAGTGATTGACTTAAGTGCATTAAGTCTAGGTGTGCATTTGTTTTTTATGTTTGTGAGGTGTTGTTTGAAAGACATGGATGTATCGTATGTTACACCAAGGTCCTGGAGCTGCAACGTCTACGTCGTGGGACCACCCCCCAACCCCAAGAGTTGGGGGCCAATCAGCAGCAACCACCCCTGGCCATCAGAGAG
This sequence comes from Oratosquilla oratoria, assembly GCF_046742065.1. NCBI lineage: Eukaryota > Metazoa > Arthropoda > Malacostraca > Stomatopoda > Squillidae > Oratosquilla > Oratosquilla oratoria. The sequence continues at coordinate 32,486,660 of NC_134810.1, forward strand.
CAAGTTGGGTGAGAGAGCAGACTTGAATGAAAGATATTGTGGAGGCGGTAAAAAAGAGGAAGTGTAATTGGGCAGGTAAGTTAGTGCGAATGACTGATGAGCAATGGAGCAAGTGTGTTACTGAGTGGACGCCACAAAATAGGAAGCATCGAAGAGGGAGACCAGACGCAGGGTGGGGAGACGAGATCAAGAAGTTTGCAGGAGTGACGTGGCAGAGGATGGCGCAGTCATGTGAATCATGGAATGCTATGGAGGCCTTTGTTCAGAAGTGGACTCAGGATGGCTGATTTGATTGAATGGATATATATATATATATATATATATATATATATATATATTGTTTCATTTATACCTCATTGGTCAGGCTGAGCACACAGCCTACTGTATATACTAAACTTTGTATGTTTTGTACAAACAGTAGGCCCACAGTGTTTCTTCTTCTTCTTTGATTGTTACACTTGTACCAGCACTAGTCAACAGTTCAATGAAAAAAAAAAAAAAAATGCAGTTTTTTTTCAAAAATTTCCAATGTTGGTGGGCCCGTAACACAATGAATAAGAATAGTCTGGTCATAACGTTAGTAGTTAGTTGCCGAGACTTATATTTCTTCCTGGTGAATGAGCGAAGATCCAAAAGTCAGGGGAAACTTTACATGTATTGTGGGTAAAAGTAAGGTGATGAGATGTACAAGGGGTGAAAGTGGCAGTAGACTGGAAGTGAGCATTAAGGGAGAGCGACTGAAGGAAATGGATAGTTTTAGATACTTGGGTGCAAATGTGGCAGGAAAAGGTGGAGTGAAGGTGGAGGTAGAATGTAGATTGAGAGAAGCAAGTGAATGCCTTGGATTAAAAAGTGTAATGAGGAATAGACATTTGGGAATGGATGCTAAGAGGAGACTGTATGAAGGAGTGATTGTGCCAACAGCACTGTATGGGGCAGAAACATGGAACATAAGAGAGGAAGAGAGAAGGAGTTTGAATGAGTTTGAGATGAGGTGTCTGAGAAGTATGATGGGGGTTACTAGGCTAGATAGAGTGAGAAATGAGGTGGTGAGGAGGAGAACAGGGGTGGAAAGGGAGTTGGGAGATAGGGTTGATGAAAGTATTAGGATGGTTTGGACACATGGAAAGAATGAGTGAAGAAAGACTAGTAAAAGAGGTATGGAAGGCAGATGTGGAGGGAGTGAACATGAGGGGACGTCCTAGGATGAGGTGGATGGATGGGGTGAAGGGGGCTTTGGGGAAGAGGGAAATGTCTGTTGAGGAAGGACAGGAGAGGACAGAAGACAGGGGTGAATGGAGAATGGTTGTATATGGATGATGTTGTGATGCATGAGGTGGAATGGACGGGGAGATGGGGGGTGAGGTAGTATGTGTGAGCAAAATTTGACACAGCCCGAAGGGATTTCTCCACGTCTTCTCCTTTTATGCATGGGGGGACGGAGAGGGGGGGTCGCTGATTTAATGAAGCAGCCTTAGTGAAGGCAACGTATGATGGCACAGAAGCACAGGTGAGGGTTGGCAACAAGAAGACAAAAAGTTTTGAAATAAAGAGTGGTTTGAGACGGGTTCTATCCCCACTACTGTTCAACCTACTACTAGAAAGAGTAGTAAGAGCAGTGGAGAAGGATAATGTTGGAGTAGAGTTCGAGTCTGGGAGAGTGAATATGTTGGCGTATGCCGACGACATCGACTTAATAGATGGGACCATAGATGGAATAAAAGACATGTTTGGAGATTTCCAAGAGACTGCGAACAGAGTAGGACTGCTGGTGAATACTAAGAAGACAGAGTTAATGCATCTAACCAAAAACAATAACAGAGAAGAACATATTGACATCAATGGTGTGAGATATGAAGTATGCAGAAACTTTAAGTATCTTGGATCAATCGTAACAGACGAAAACCTGATGGACACTGAAATAAAATCAAGAATTGCTTCAGCCAACCGATGTTATTACAGCCTCCAAAATACACTGGGAAGAAGGAGCATATCAACAAAGACCAAACTAAGAATATATGATACAATAATAAAACCCATTCTATTATATGGATGCGAAGCCTGGAGCCTGACTAAGAAAATGGAAAAAAGTCTTTTTGTATTTGAAAACAGTGTACAGTACTAGGGAAAATTTTGGCCCCAGTATTCGACGAACTAGACCAAGAATGGAGAAGGCGGCATAATGAAGAGCTAAGGGAAACATCAGGCCAAATAAATATCATGAATATCATCAAGTCAAGGCGAGTGCAGTATGTAGGCCACATTGCAAGAATGGAACAAGAATACCAATGAGAGTGATGATGGATGGGATGGTAGGAGGAAGAAGTTTCCCAGGAAGACCACGCAGAAGATGGATGGACAACGTGAGGGAGGACCTGGAAAGGGCTGGAGCAGACGTCTGGGATTGGATGACAGTGGCACAGGACTGTAGAGTCTGGAGGCATTTGGTGCTAGCAGTGAGGGGTCAGCAAGTGGCCCGACCACCACCGGAGTGAGTGAGTGAGTGCCTTGCTGTGGATGTGCTGTGTCCTGCGACACTGCTTCTGACCCAGGGCAGTGGACAAGGTGCAGGGATGACCCGTCATCCAGGAGGTGCTAAGATAAGAGGGAGGGTGGAGGGGTGTGGAGTGTATTCAGGGATGGAATGGGTGGGAATGATTTTATGCCTTTTCCTTTTTGGCTACCTCCCTTGTAAGGGGGGAAAAGCCTTGGTATATGTATGTATGTATGTGACCTCGAACAGCCTCTGTATTGGCCAAATAGAGATTCTTATTAGAGACGCTAGACTCATAACTGTAGCCAAACCCAAGATTCAAAATTGATCTGCAGTATGTTTTCAAGGAGGTATAACGAGGAAACATGGAAAATCAACTATTATTTCTACTTAATACACAAGTGAGGTGTCAAGAAAAAAAAATGGGAGAGGAGACAAATCACATCTACTGTATACACATGAAAACTGAAATTTCACCTTTTCCTGGCATTTTGTCATGACATCCATTTCCATTCTCCTATAAAATTTTATCTTCTTGGACTATACAACTCTACTCTTATTCTTATTCCATGTAGGCTGTATTGGCCTATTTTGTAAAAGGGAAAATTTTCCTTGGAATAATGCTATATTTTTTTTTCCATAGCTAATTATTATGAAAGTAAAAAATCTGAAATTCAATGAGGTCATTCAATATCATCTTTGGATGACCATCTCTAATATAATTTAGTACTTTTTTAACTTATTATATATTACTAGAATATTCCCTATGCCATATCCAATTGAAAAATATATTTATTCCACTCTAATACCTATTCATGAATTTTCATTTCATAATATTGTTGTAGAAATACAATATATTTCCAAATAGGACCTTAAAATTGTAGAGAGCCAGGGACTTGTCCTGCAGAGCTCAACAAACCAAGTAAATCTTCAATATCCCTCATTCTAAGTACCTCCAGCAGCTGAACCAAACTGGGCTTGGCCCATGGTTGGGGAAAAACAGTAGAAAGATTCCTGGTGGCCAATATTCCTGGTGTAGTGGTCAAGTCACTACAAGCACTGGTCATATGCTGGCCATTGGTTTAATTCCTCAGGCATACCACATTTCAATTTCTGCATGTGCCTCCATGGTTCTTCCGATGTTGAAGCCTTAGAATTAAAGTGCACTGTGGTTGATAAATAAATATATATATATATATATATATAAGAGGAAAGTCCCATTTCATAGTGAACTAGTTCATGATGAAGATATAATGGTTATTGCTCTTACAGAGACCCATGTGTCCAACCATGTAAAAGGCACAGAAATCAAGCTACACTACTTTCTAAGCAGACCAGGAAGGTAGAAGTCATGGTGGTACCACTATATACTTAATCTTGCCACAATTTGAATCACTTTTACAGTACTCAGATAGACAAGTGAATCTCCAGATCACTCAACCTAATTACCATAAACAGTTACTGGCCACAAAGTTGTACCACAGAGAACTTCAGCAAAGCAATGGAGTCATTGAGTTACTTATTGGACACCCTATCAGCCCCCACACCATAGTCCTCTGCAGTGACCTTAAGTTCCGTCTCATCAATTGGCCAGAAGGAGTTGTAGCAGGAAGCTCATGTGCAGAAAAACCACAAGTAGAACTCCTTCAGGAAGTTACTGATTCTGTGTTCCTCACTCAAGTAGTCTCTGAACCAACCAGGGGAAACAACATTCTGGATTTATTTTTCACAAATTGCATGGATGCATTAAATATCACCTCTATGGGAAAAAATCTCTGATCACAGCCTGTTCGGAATAAATACGAACTACAAGAAACCTGGAACTCCTCACAAAATACCTTCACCAGCTGAGATAGCCCCTTTCTCCCGATTCAACTTTTTCAATAGACAGGTAAACTGGGACACCGTTAATGCCCACCTAAACAACGAGAGCTGGTAAACCACCCTCAAAGTTGAAGACCCTAAAGATATGTTCCAAAACTTGCTCACTACCATCCTGAAAATGTGCGAAAGCAATGTACCACTGCAAAGACAGCAAGTATTCAGGAAGATCAGGATACCAAAGGATCAAAATATATTGATGAGCAGAAGTTCAGCACTAAACTGACAATTACAAAACACCAGAAATGTAAACTGGAAGAGTGCAATCCAAAGAAAAGTTGAAGTAGAGAACGATATTAAACTATCCCATGAAAAACAGAGAGAAAAGAAGATAATCAGGCAGTAACGAGCACAAAGAAAAACCGAAAGTATTTCTCCAGTCACTGCAACAATCCATCAAAAGCAAAAGTCAAGGTTAGCCCTCTTCAAACAGAAAATGGGAAATATCAAAAAGACCCCAAGAAACATGCCACATACTTTCACTGCAGTATGGCAATGTTCTTACAGCCAGTGAGCACAGTGACTGTGGAAGACCCCCATCATTTCTTTCCCGCACAATACCACCAACTTGATGGCCTCACTGACATACAATTCACTGAAGCAGACATAAAGAAAGCATTAGGCGAGTTTAAGAGAGAACTCGGATGCTGGACCTGATGGAATACCCTCCATCCTCCGTCAGGAAACGCTAGCTCTCCCTATTCAGAAAACCTGGTGCTAATCTCTGGATACAGGAGCTATACACCTCTCCTCAAAGAAACCACTGTCTTGCAAATACATAAGGAAGGAGGAGACAGGAGCCAGGCTAAGAACTACAGACCTATAGCCCTCCCTTCCTGCATGATAAAAATATTTAAGGTGGTGATGACCAAGATTGTCTCTTATCTGGGGAACAATGAACTCCTGACAGATACCAAGCATGGCTTTCATAAGGGAAGGTTCTGTCTATCTAGTCTACTCAACCATTATCTATTGTTACTCCAAGGACTAGCCAGCGGGGAAAATGTAGAGATAGTTTACCTGGACTTCACAAAGGCCTTTGATCGAGTGGATCATTGCATCTTGTTGCACAAAGTCAGGGCCTTACAAATCACAGGGAAGTTTGGAGTATGGCTTCATGTCTTTCTCACCTCAAGAAACCAGGTGGTAACTGTTGATGGACATAAGTCAGGCCAGATGGAGGTGATAAGTGGCGTTCCTCAAGGCTCTGTTCTGAGTCCATTACTCTTCCTCGTCCTGATGAATGACATTGAACATATGGCTCAGACTCCCTATTACCATCCTTCGCTGATGATACCACCCTCAGCCGTGGAAAATGAAGCCGATGTCAATGAACTACAAACCAACTGACAAAAGATCTCAAAGTGGGAAGATATCAATAATATGCAGTTGAACGAGGAGAAATATGAACTGCTGAAGTGTGGCCCAAACTCAGAACTGAATTTGATCGAACTGTACGTACAGGGAGGACAGACAATACCACCAAGCCCTGTTGTCAAATTTCTGTGTGTCCACGTCAATGATGGTGCCACCCTTCAGCACCACATTAGATTAACCACAAATAAGGCCAAACAAATGACTGGATTGGCCCTCTGAACCTTCAAGTAAATCAAGAGATCAGGACCTCAAAATAACACAGTGGAGGGCCCTTGTACAGACAATACTTGAATACCATAGCCAGTTCTGGTTTCTCCACAAAAAAGGAGAGATACAGCTTCAGGAGTCAGTACAGAGGGCCTTCACCTGGAAAATTACAGCCAAGAAGGTCCTCAACTACTGGAAATGCTTGAGGAAATTGGGACTATATTCCCAACAAAGGAGAGATACTGCATCACTGCATCAGTCCCAGAGAGAATCAAGATTCTCCATGCCACCAGTCTCACCAACAATGGCCCAATATTATTAAATGCACTCCCAAAAACACATAAGAAAGTTCACAGGCTGCTCCAACATCAGATTCAAGAATGAACTAGACAAACACCCAAGGAAACTACCTGATGAGCCTCCTATGCCTGGCTACACAGCGTACTGCAGGGCAGCCTCCAACTCGGTGCCAGACCAGATCACTACTGAAGGACAATGATGATGACGTTTCCTAGACTGTTTGGCATGGACAGTCCCGTCTCCTTGAGGAACGCCACGGCTGTGTTGTTGGCGTGCGTAATTATGTACAGTGCAGTCTTCCATAATGTGTTCAATAGTATGGGGTGAAGTGTTACATCCTGAACAATTATCTGCGATGCATTCATTCAGCCACTTGTGGTAACTTAGACGGGTTGAATGGTGACCACACCTCAGCCTGGCCAGGTAGACTCTGTCTTTTCGGGGGATGGATATCAGGAGGTCTGGCATTCAGTAATGTGCTGTCTCTCAGTGTGTTGATGGAGGAATGAGCGATATCATTATGGATATGCTTCTGGAGATGGGTATCTGGTGGTTGTGGAGGAAAAGAAGAGATTACTTGCATGTGATATTACAAAGGATTACAAAGGCGGAGCATGCCAACAGGAGACCTTTTGGTCCATATCTAGGTCGGATGCGAAAAAAAAAATCATATTAATAAAATAATAAATAAAAACTATAATAATGTAAATAACAAATAAAATACATAAATAAATGCATAGGAATAGTTAAACAATAAACAAACAGGTAAATAGTAAATAATAATCAATTGACATATAACTAATAATAAATGAAAATCAGACAGACAAATGATAACAAAACAAAAATGTAATTTTCGCAGGAAAATTAATTTTTCCCTGATACAAACCTGAGGTACTCCTTACCCAAGGATACGCGGCGCGTTTCTACCGCTAACACTGTGTGTGCTTGAAAACACCTCACTCCGAGGGTCTGGGCAACCATTATCCTCAGTAAGGGGCCCTCCTGGGGCAAGGGGGCCCCCCCTCCCCCCGCAAGGGTAGGAGGGTAGAAGCTCCATTGTCTGAGCCAGGTATGAAATTAGTCACGAGGGTTGACAGGCCAGGGAGAAGGAACTACTAGCGGGGTGGATGAGGAGGGCCATTAGAGGTAAGGAGTACCTCAGGTTTGTATCAGGGAAAAATTAATTTTCCTGCGAAAATTACATTTGTTCCGAAGAATACAAACTCTTCGGTACTCCTTACCCAAGGAGACTTGGACTTAGGGGGGAAGGAAGTATTTGTCTAGCCTGGGAAACCCTCGTAAGGAGAAAATGTAGAGTGCTAAGATCTACGTTGACCAGACCCTTATACATTCCCCGAAACTGTGAAGGGCACCTGGATCTGTTCCCAGAGTGGAGACAGACAGGGCATACTCACTTTGTACCCCTTGTAGGGCTCGAACTGATTCCCTTGGAATGCTTGAGAGCTCTCGGTGAGGTAAGGGAATGTAGGAGTATGAGAAGGACTTGAGATAGGTATCCCCGTGGTTGCCGATCCAGAACTTGGATGAGGCTTCAGGGTTGGCTGTGTGCCATTGGTACGGGGTATGTTATCTCAGGACTTCTTGGGCAGCCACTATGGGGCCTAGAGAGAAGGTCCCTAAGGATTCCCACATGACATCTTTGAGGTAAAAGGAAGTGAACGTAGTCTGGGACTTCCATATACCTGCTTGAAGGACCTGGTTGACTGACCGATTCTTTCGGAAGACTAGGGAGGGTCCTATTGCCCTGAGGTCATGAGCTTTTGCTCCAGGGTAATCCGTGGGGCTCGAGGCGTAGGCCCTGCGGATGACTTCCTTGATCCAGTAAGAAATGGAAGTCTTAGTGACGGGCTTGGGTGTACCCCTGGTAGAGACGAACAGTCTTGGCAAGTCTGGTCTAAGATGCTTCGTCCTCTTGAGGTAGGTCCGGATAGCACGTACCGGGCATAGGACCATTTCTGCATGTTCGCCCCCTACAAAGTCGTCCAAGGAAGGAATACTAAAGGACCAGAATCTAGGGTCGGCTTTGGCCGGATCCTGGTTTTTGGCAACGAATTGGGGCAGAAAAGTGAAGGAGACCTCTTGCCATCCTTTCGAGTGGGCGACTCGATAAGAGATGGCATGCAACTCCCCGACCCTCTTGGAAGACGCCAGGGCCAAGAGAAAGACTGTCTTCAAGGTGAGGTCCTTGAAATTAGCATCTCGGAGGGGTTCGTAAGGGGGCCCCCGCAGAGCGTTGAGGACTAATGCCACATCCCATGGAGGAGAAGTGATCTCCCTGGGGGGGCATGATTTTCTGAAATGTCTGAAGAGCATGGAAATTTCTGGAGACAGGGCTAGATCCATGCCCTTCAGAGAAAACACCTGATTAAGAGCTGCCCTATAGCCCTGCACTGCCGAGAGGGAGATCTTCTTGGACTTCCGGAGGAAGTGGAAGAAGGAGGCAATCAGAGGAATGGTGGCTTGCTCTGGGGCTATTGCTCGGGAGTGGCACCATTCTGCAAAAGCATTCCACTTCCCTTGATAAAGGGCAGCTGAGGAAGAGCGAATAGGGGAGGACATGTCTTCTGCCACTTCTTTGGGGAAACCCTTCTCTAGGAGGATCCGGACCATAGTCTGAACGCGTGAAGTGCCAGGGCTGACGGGTTCTTGTGCCAGGCCCCGTTGACTGGTTGATGTAGAAGGTCGGGTCTTCCCTGAAGGGCCAGGGGCTCCTCCACTGCTAGCTCGAGGGCGTCTGGAAACCATGGGGCTTCCGGCCACCAGGGAGCGATCAAAGTCATCCGAAGGTTGGATGCGGTTCGTACTCTCTGGAGCACCTTTTGGAGCAAGGGAAACGGTGGGAAAGCGTAGGTGTCGAGGTTGTCCCAGCTTTGCAGAAGAGCATCCTCTCCCGCTGCCAGCGGATCCGGGAGAGGGCTGAAATACACCGGGAGCTGGTGGTTCCATCTGGTGGCGAAAAGGTCCACCAGAGGGGAGCCCCATTTGTTGATGAGGAAGGTCGCCACTTCCGGATGGAGGGACCACTCCGTGCTGATTACCTGACTCCTTCTGCTGAGGTGGTCCGCCCAGACATTCTTTTTCCCTGGGATGTAGCGAGCTCTGAGTGTCACTTGGAGGTTCTCGGCTAATAGGAGGATCTCCATAGTGAGATGGCAGAGGTCCTGGGAGACTGTGCCCCCCTGCTTGTTCAGGTAGGCTACTACCGAGGAATTGTCCGACATGATGCCCACAACTTTCCCCGAGATTTGACCCGAGAAGTGACGGAGAGCCAGCAGTACCGCTTTCAATTCTAGCCAGTTGATATGGGCTGTCCGCTCGACCGTGGACCAGGAACCGCTGACGTGATCGTCGTTGAGGTGGGCCCCCCAGCCCTCCTTGGAGGCATCGGAGAAGAGGAGGACTTCGGGGGGAGATGGGCCGAGGGGCATCCCCACGAGCAGGTTGCACGGGTCCTTCCACCAGAGAAGAGAATGCTTGACCTCTCCGGTAAGGGTGATGTGTTGACGGGTGTCTCCCCTTAGCGGGGACCACTGGGACTTGAGGAGCCACTGTAGGGGTCGCATTCTCAGTCTGCTCCTGGGTATTAACCTCTCGACGGAGGCCATGTGGCCCAGGAGGACTTGGCACTGTTTGGCCGTGAGGAACCCGGTCGATAGTGCCTGCACGACGAGGGAAGAGATATTCTGGATTCGCTTCTCTACTGGGAATGCCTGCATGAGGGAAGAGTCCAGAACCATACCCAGGTACGTGACTCTCTGTCTTGGAATGAAATCTGACTTCGTCCGGTTGACCGTGGAGCCCAATTTGCGGATGAAAGCTAGGACTATCCCCAGGTGGTCGCGGCATAGCTGGGCGGAGTGTGCCAGGATCAGCCAATCGTCCAGGTAACGGAGTAGGCGAATCCCTCTGGAGTGGGACCACGCTGAGACGAGTTTGAACACTCTGGTGAAGACTTGGGGTGCTGTGGAGAGGCCGAAGCATAGACAGGTGAATTGAAAAGTGGTCCCCTTGTGGACGAAGCGGAGGAATTTTCGGGATGAGGGATGGACAGGTATTTGGAAATAGGCGTCCTGGAGGTCCAGGGACACCATGAAGTCCCCTTCCCTGATAGACGCCCTCACGGCCTCTGGGGTGTCCATCCGGAACTTCGTCAGGGAAAGGAACTTGTTGAGAGGAGACAGATCGATGACAGGTCTCCACCCCCCTGTAGCCTTTGGTACTAGGAATAGCCTCGAGTAGAACCCCGGGTCCGGAGTTGAGACTTCCTCGAGTGCTCCTTTCTGGAGCAGAGTGGAGATTTCCTCCACTAGGGCCCGCCCGCGATCCGAGTCCGGATGGTAGTTGCTGACTTGGATGGGATAGGGGGAGAGGCTGGGGATGGTGTGAAAAGGAAGACGATAGCCTGCCTTGATAACCTGGATGGTCCAGTCCTAAATTATAATCATTACAGCATCTTGCTTAGGTGTTTATCTACATGATTCTTAAAGCTTCGAACTGAACTACATTGCACTACCTGTGCAGGAAGTTTATTCCATTCATTAACTACATGGTTGGCAAAGTTGTTTCTACCTACTTCCAAATTGAATCTATTTCTGGACAGTTTGAAACCATTGTTTCTTGTCTGATTCTCATTCAACGTGAAAATTTCGTCACTTTTGATGTTGTCAATTCCCTTTAAAATCTTAAAGACCTGTATCAAGTCACCTCTGAGTCTACGCTTTTTTAGGGAAAACAGATTCATATGTTTTAGTCGATTTTCGTATGATTTATTTTTGATATTTGGAATCAGTTTTGTGGCTCGCCGTTGTACTTTTTCCAGTCTGTCAATGTCTTTAATGAGATTCAGTGACCATACGGAAACAGCATATTCCAAATGTGGACGAACTAACGATTTATATAGCTTGTTAATGAGTGATGGACTTTTGAAATCAAAAGATTGCACAATCAGTCCTAGAATCTTATTTGCTTTCTCAGAGGCTGAAATACACTGCTTGGATGATTTGAGATCGTTACTGATAATTACGCCGAGATCTTTTTCACTATCCACTTTTGTTAACGAATTTCCAATTAACTTGTAATCGTACTTACTGTTATTTTTACCTATGTGCATTACCTTGCATTTACTTGTGTTAAATTTCATTAGCCACTTTTCAGACCATTGCTGTAATTTATCTAAATCTTCTTGAATATCTAATTGGTTTGAGTGATCATTTGCCACTCCGCACAGTTTTGTATCATCAGCAAATTTGGAAACAGTGGATTTTAGTCCATGGTCTATATCATTTATATATACTATGAATAGAAGTGGCCCAAGAATGGAACCCTGAGGAACTCCACTTGTAACATTTTTCCATCTAGAAGTTTGTCCATTTTTCAACCAATTACTAGTCCAACCTAATAGACTACCACTTATGTATTTGGGTATTTTTTTTATGTTTCTTGGTGTGTGTGGGTGTTGTGCCATGTGGTGTAGTGGGCGGGTTGTGTTTGTGGAGGCTATGGCAAGTGCTTGTGTGCTTCTCATGTCAAGGTGATCCTTGACTTTGAGGATTTTTGTTTCATGGTGTAGATAGTCTGTAGGTGTTGTATTTGTGCAGTCTATAATTATCTCTAGGGCTTTGGTCTGTATAATCTGCAGTGTTGTTGTGTGTCTCAGTGGGGTTAAAGGCCCATGCAGGGCTTGAATAATTCAACACTGAATGTATATATTGTTTGTACACTGTAATGGTAGTTTCTTTGCTGTGCCCGAATGTTGTACCTGCAAATGATTTGAGCACATTAAGTCTAGGTATACATTTTGTCTTATGTTGTGATGCATTGTTTGAGTAATGAGGATGTATCATAAACTACGCCAAGAATCTTGTATGAGTGTGAACATGTAATTGCTATGTCATCAGTGTAAGAAGATATTTGTATTTCTGGGGTGTGGGCCATGGGTATATTGTGCATGTTTTATTAAAGAGTGTGGGGGATAGGATGGAACCCTGAGTCACACCATTCCTAAAGTTTCTGGTGTGCGATGATTGGCTATTATATGACACAGGCATCTCTACCTTCCAAATAATTGGCCAGCCACTTTTTGGTGTTACTGTGCATTCCTGTGTCATATATTTTGTTCATGAGATTGTGACAGGGGATGGCATCAAAAGCTTTACTAATGTATAGTGCTACAAGAAGTGTTCTATGTGGGGGCCTATCTGAATTGATACCACCAAAAACTCTTTGTGCAAGATCTACAATAGGAATGTTTGTGGAGTGTAGTGGTCTAAAACTGTGTTGTGATTTGGCAAGGGGGTATATGTGGTGTGGCAAGTTGTGGTATGAGGCATTTTAGGACTTTAAAGGGGGTACAGAGAAGTGTGATTGGGCAGTGTAATGTTGTTCCTGAAAGAAAATAACTGTGCTGACAGAAGCAGTGGACCACCACAACTTCAAGATTGTAGCTTCTACTAAGTAGACTAAATAAACATGAATGGAAAGTACATTTATGACGTCATAATATCTGCCTTGAGACTTTTTTTTTTCCAAAGAAGGGCCCCAGTCTGATGATGGATTACTGTGACTCAAAGAACAGTCATGTATTGTGCCCAGTGTGACCTTCAATATGATGATGTTCAAATTATTGTATGACAGAATGTGAATAGAAAATTTACTTCTCACGCTTACCTCTCTGTTTGGTTAGGGAAGGAAGCATCTTTGTGAAATGACATGTGAATAAACAAAACTAGGATACAGATTTCTGCATAGTGAAGTGTTGGGTATTATTTATCTTGTGTATTTACCTTATAGATCAGTCAATAGGTACCCACGAGGGTAATGAGACTGTACCCAAGGTGGTTGTCCATAGTTGTAGGTCATTAAGCTTGTAGGAAGCCTGGCTTAGTTGTTGTTGTTGTTGTCGTTCCCTAGACTGTCTGTCCGAGCAGTCCCGTCTCCCCAAGGAAGGCCACAGCCGAAACTGGGTTTTCCCACAAATCCTTTATAGAGTGTATGTTGTGTTGTTTGCGTGCATGATTGTGTATAATGCAGTCTTCCATTATGTGTTGTATGGTATGGGGTGAAGTGTTACATCCTGGGCAGCTGTTCACAACACGGTCGTCCAGCCTCTTCTGGTAGCTTAGAAGTGCTGGGTGGTGACCGCATCACAGTCTGGCCAAGTGGACTCTGTCCTTACGTGGGAGAGAGGATTCAGAAGGGTGGATATCAGGGGGTCTGGCATGCAGCAGTGTGTTGTCTTTCAGTGTGTTAATGGAGCGGTGAGTGATATGATTATGAATATGTTTCCGGAGGCTGGTATTTGGTGGTTGTGGAGGAAGAGAAGAGAGTATCTGTGTGTAATAAAGGTCTTTGGGTGTAGTTTTAATGTTTCTTGGTGTGTGTGGGTGTTCTGCTATGTAGTGTAGCGGGTGTGATGTGTTTGTGGTGGCTGCAGCAAGTGTTTGTGTGCCTCTCATGTCGAGGTGGTCCTTGACTTTGAGGACTTTTGTTTCATGGTGTAAATGGTCTGTAGGTGATGTATTTGTGCAGCCTGTAATTGTTTTTAGGGCTTTGTTTTGTATGATTTGAAGGGTGTTGTGGTGTGTCTCACTGAGATTAGGAGCCCATGCAGGACTCGCATAATTCATCACTGAGCGTATGCATTGTTTGTATATTGTCATATTAGTTTCTTTGTTTTGTCCAAATGTTGTTCCAGTGATTGACTTAAGTGCGTTAAGTCTAGGTGTGCATTTGTTTTTTATGTTTGTGAGGTGTTGTTTGAAAGACATGGATCTATCGTATGTTACACCAAGAATTTTCGGTGTGTTTGTGTGTGGTATTAGAGTGTTGTTGATGTAGAGATGAGGTATGTATTTGTGTTCTTTTGTCCAGTTGGTGAGAAGTGTTGCTGTAGATTTGGTTGGAGCTATTTTGAGTCTGTTTGTGATGAACCATGTGTTGAGTGTGTCAAGGTAAGGCTGGATTATTTCTGCAGCTTTGTCTGTGTTACGATGTGTGCATGTGATTGTTATGTCGTCTGCGTAGGAAGAGATTTGTATTTCTGAGGTGTCTGGTGTGGGTAAGTCATGCATGTATAGATTAAATAATGTGGGGGATAGAACTGAGCCCTGTGGTACTCCGTTCTTAATGTTTCTGATGTGCGATGATTGGCCATTATATGACACATGAGCATTCCTGCCTGCCAGATAATTGGCCAGCCATCTTTTGGTGTTATTGTGCATGTCTGTGTTATATATTTTATTTGTTAGGTTGTGGCGGGGGATAGCATCAAAAGCTTTACTAATGTCCAATGTTATAAGAAGTGTTCTGTGGTGGGGCCTATCTGAATTGATGCCATCTAAAATTCTTTGTGTGAGGTTTGTCAGAAGAGTGTTTGTGGAGTGTAGTGGCCTAAAACCGTGTTGTGAGTCAGCAAGGGGAATATATGGTGTGACAAGTTTAAGTATTAGGCGTTCAATGACTTTAGAGGGGGTGCAGAGAAGTGTGATTGGGCGGTGCGATGTTGGGATTGTTGGGTCTTTGTTCGGTTTTGGAATGGTGATTATTTTACCATGCTTCCAGATGTCGGGTATTGTGTTGTGTGAATAGCTGTAGTTTGCAATGTTTGTGAGTGCATGTATACCCCTGGCCATCAGCTCTACGCAGATGGCACCGATCCCCAAGGAGGAGCCTGGCTTAGTAGAATATGTAGTTGTATAGGTCAAGGTGGTTCTGCCACTCTGGCCAAGCACCCCTTGAAACAACTGATGATGGTGCTTTCAACAATCTCCTCTTTTAGTTTGTCCCACATCTGTATTAATCTAGTTTAGAAAAAAAAAACAATCTGACACCATGGGAATGTTGGACCTGGTATCTGTATTGGTGACCTGTTGTGTTACATGCCAGGTTGGGCTGAGCATTGAGTGGTTACAGGTGTTGTAGTAGTTATTAGTGCTGACCAGGTCAAGCCTTTTTATGATTTTGAAAAGCTAAAGGGTAGTTCAGCCTTTGTTTTCAGCAATACAGAGTTGGGAGTTCAAGTGTTCTTAGTCTGGCAGAGTAAGAAAGGTGGGGCAGATCTGGGACCAATCTTGTTGCATATTACTGAAGCTTTTCTATAGCATTTTATTATTTTTTGTTTTCAGTGACCAGATGACTGATGTGTATTTTTGTGTGTGAACGGACTAAACAAACTCTTGCACAGGCAAAGAAAAATAGCACTGTCTAAATACATGGAATAAGGAGGCTGTTGCCATATGAGTTATGAGGAAATTTGGAAGGTTTGGTCCAACACAGAGGTGTGCTGGCAGAGATTCTTTTCTTTGAGAGCAGGTGGCTGACCCGAGATGCAGTGGGGCCATTGTCCAAGGTAGAGGGCTTGACCCGAGATGCCAAGAATCTAATGTCACTGAAGGGGCATAGCCAGGAAAAGTCGGTTAGCTTGGTCACTGAACAATGAACTGTCCCTAGGGAGATGCTAGTCGTGGTGACCCGTCTTTGAGCGTGTGCACGCATGTACATGCTAGGTATCAAAGGGAGATAGCTACATTGAATAGAGATGTTAACATAAATTGTTAGTTCATCCACATTTGGAATATGCTGTTTCCACATTGACAAATAAAGCGTAGACTCAGAGGTGACTTGATACAGGTCTTTAAGATTCTAAAGGTAACTGACATCAAAAGTGACAAAATTTTCACATTGAATGAGAATTAGATAAGAAATAATAGTCTCAAACTATCGGGAAATAGATTTAATTTGGAAATGGGTAGAAACAACTTTGCAACTATGTAGTTAATGGAATAAACTTCCTGCAGAGGCAGTGCAATGTAGCTTAGTTCAAAGCTTTAAGTTTCATTTAGATAAACACCTAAACAAGATGCTGTAATGCTTGCCATTTTATATTGTTTGCTATTATCTATTATAAATTTGATTATTATCTGTCCATTTATTATTACTATTTACCTATTTTTTTATTATTCATATTATTTAATGATATTGAAAATATGCACAGCAGCATCTATGTAATTAGTGTATTGTTTTGTGTTTTAAATTGTTCTGTCTCTTTAGTGGCTTACCAGTTTGCTGTCTTGTAATTGCTGTACGTCTGTGGCCAACTGGGGTGCATTGTGTTTTGGTGATGATTGGAAGGTGGTTGGATCATATGGGTTTCAACTACTTTCTATAAAGTTGCTGGGGTTGGACAGGGTGAACAAAAGGTGATGTCCAGAGAGGAGGGGGTGTAGAGGGCTTGATGGGGGATATGTGGGTGATTATGGATGTTGTTCAAGATGGTCAAATTATGTTTGTAGATCAAGCCCTCTGTCCATGTCAGGGTTGTTGATACACCATGCCAATGTCTTGGCATTGAAGTTACCACCCACAAAAAGGTTAGAGATAGTGGGCTTTGGTTAAGGTTAGGCCTAAATGCATTTCAAACTGTGGGGGATGATTGGAGGGAATGTACATGTTAATTATTGTCACTGACAGTCATAATAGCCACGCTTGTTGTAATTGTTGCTAGTCATAAAAGTTAGGGGTACTGTCCCAGCCTCCTGATATGGGGAGTTTGTGACGTTAAACCAAATCAAACTTACACTGTCAAATGCATGAGTTTCTCCTTAGGTTCTCATTTTTTTTTTTCTTTTTTTTTTCTAATATATCTTACATCATTCATCTTTGTACTAAGTACTTAGGAAACAATTCAAACTGTATATTTGTAACATATCTTAAAAGTTGGACATCGTGTTACCTATGCAATAGGATAACTTCGGTAGAATAGATCCCTTTCTATAAAGGCAGACTGACATGTTCTCTCTCTTTTTTTTTTTCTAATCATTTATCAAGTACTGAATGATGCAAATATGGTAATTGAGGTAATTCAGATATGTTTTTGATTACATAAAATACAATCATGTTTGTATTACACCTTCAACTGTTATGATCCTTGTGAACATTGCATGCTCCTCTGCTTATTTTTTGCACAAACTAGGCGAGGCTACTGAAAGTAATATTTGCTATGGAGAAAGTTTTATTATTTACATTCCATAAATACTGTTTTACATAGTAAGCGTATCAAGAAAATAGGAGAAGAATCTATCTTCTACACTGAGAAGTGCTTATCAGTACTTGTCATAAATAAAAAAAAAGCAAAATAAATTAATTTGACATTGTATACTTGTAATGCTCTTTCTGATGACAGGGCACAATGTTGCACAACAATGCATCAACCATCCCTGTGCCCCTCAGGAGGACATAAAAAATCACGGTAAAAACTCAGACTCACTCACTCCATATAACTACAAAGCTTACATTCAATTTACATGCATACAGAAGTGTGCTGCTGCTCTACATACACTTGTTCTTGTTGTGGTTGCAGTCAGCATTGGGAGTACACTTTGCTTGCCGCCATTTGGGGTGCAGGTCATTAACAAGGTTCAAATGGACCTAAGTACATGGGGAGAGGACAGTTGGGAAGGAATAGATACAGGAGAGGAGGGGCTGGAAGATGGGATGCAGTACGCGTAACAATCTAATATGCGCACTGATGGGCAGAGCAAGGCGGCACTGTGGATGGGTGGGTAAAAGATGTGGATAAGGTTGTTGGGTGGAGATGTAGTGGGGCACAACACAAAGGAAGGGCTTGTCATCACCGTCATCATCAACAAAGGTTGGGAGCACATGACAGAGCAGAGGTACAAAATGGTTTGGACAACAGACATGACACCGATGGTTCTGCGCTACGAGAAGCCTGTAGTGGTTTGTGGGATGGACACTGAGAATGGCCATGTGACTGGAATGAGGGAGCGTGGTCCCTTGCCTGGTGCACCCCTTCCCCGCCTGCTGCCTACAGCCAGGCGTCTTAGAAGTCTTTTTTCACTATTAGTCTAGATATGGGCTTAAAACACTTAGTCCTAGGTGCAGAAGTGTTGTCGCAAAACTTCTTCATTTTTTTTTTTTTTTCTACATGAGAAGTTATTACAAAATTCATCAACGTAAAATTAGGCTAAGCCAGGCCTCCTCCTGTGTCGTGGTTGGGACTTTCTACATGGGAGGGTATGAGCCAGGACCATACCCACCCAAGCTGGAGGAGTAGGGAGGTAGGCCTGTGCCCGGAGTGGTGCGGTAGCCTTGATAAGGTGAAGTTGGGGGCTGCAGACTGCCATACTGGCCCATAGTTGGGGGGCGCGGCAGAGCAGCCCCTGGGTGGGAGGGCAGGCCAGACGTGAACTGACTTGGAAACGACTGGTAGGGACTAGGATAGCTCGAGTATGGGCTGCCTGACAAACTGCTTGAGAGACTGCCTGTCAGGGCTGAACTGTGCTGGAAGCCCGCCGAGGCTTGCTGCCCATACATGGAGCTGTACTGTGAATACGTTGGGGGGTGGTACGATGGGAATGGTGAAGCCTGTGATGTTACAGATGGACTTAGGGCGGGCGACGAGCCAAGAGCATGGCCACTTGGAGGCATTGGTAATGATGCAGCAGCTGCTTGGGCTGCCTGGGTTGCAGCAGCCCCAGTTAATAATGACTGAAGCTCTGAGTTCATGGTGGCCTGGTAGTCTGGGCGTCTGAAGGCGCTTGTTCCTGCAGAAAGTGTGTAGTTTAGGTAGTCCATGGCTGAGCTATGCTGCGTTGGAGGCACTGGATCATCAGATGCAGTGTCAAATACTTGCGAGTTTAGCAAGTTGGCCAAACTTAATGGGTTGTCAGAGTCAGTTAAATTAGTGGAGGTGGCACCTGCAGTGGTTGTGCTACTGTTGTTGCTACTAGATGCATTTGCCTGTGACACCGATGTGGTATGGAAGTCTGACGTTGAATGGCTTCCACGTCCTGACAAACTGGTGCTACTAGCACTGGCACCACTGCTGCTACTGGTACTACTCAACCCAAAAGATGGGAACCCTTGTGCCTGTGTTGATGTGGATAGTGTAGAGGTGGGTATGGAAGTGGCAGCTGTATGAGAAAAGAGTGGCTGAGAAGTGGGAGTGTACTGTGGGATGTGGAGACTACTGCTGCTATCTGTATAGGGTGAGGTTGTGGTAGTGGGAGTGGACTGTACCTGTGGAGCCACTTGAGCCACATTGGATGCCACAGTTGATGTTGCTGTAGTTGTAGAGGTTCCACCCACCACACTACTGGTTGTGCTACTACTGGTGCTGCTACTCCATGAACTAGTAGTCTCTTGTGGGAAGCTTGGGAAACTTGACTGGCTTGTGCTTGGGAAACCAGACTGTGAGGTGAATGGCAAACTCAAGTCTGTAGCATGACTCTTTGCTATGGGTGGACCAGGCCCTCCAGGTGGTATTAGGTTTCCAATACTCTGCAAAGGTGTGAGGCTTGCCACAGGTTTAGTGGATGACATTGAAGATGAGGCAGTAGTGCTCTGAATCTGTGGCTTCACAATACCTGTGATAGTTTCCCCAGCAGAAGATGAAGTAACAGCAAGGGGTTTTGTGTTTTCCCTTGGCATCAAGCCACCACTGCTTGCCTTTGGTGCTGGTGTTGGTGCTGTTGATGTTGTTGTGGAAGTAGAGGAGGGTGTGGAAGTTGTGGGTGTGCTGGAGTTAGAAGACATACTCATTGTGGACATATCAAGAGCCATTGCATTGTCTTCTTTATTCTCACCTTCTCCAATGGGTGTGGCTGTACTGCTTTCTTCTGTTTGGTTTGGTGCTTCAGTGCTGTCAGCTTTGTCCAATTCTTCATTCTTGTTCTCTTCATCATCTTTCATGGGACTATCTTCCTTACTGGTGTCCATCTCTTCTGGTGATCCTTCTTTTCCTTTAGAGGTTGGTGGCATCTCTGGCTCTGGAGTAGTAACTTCTCGTTTGACAATTGGTAATGGTAGTGGTGGTCTCTGTCGATTTCGAGGCCGTGATTTCGGCAACTCCTCATCACTTTCATCACTAATGCTAACAAGTTGTGGCAGTTTGGTGCGGTCCCGAAGGGTCATGCTAGTTCTTCCTACATTACTCAAATTGCCTCGCCCACCTGACGTAGATGGTTTAGGAATTATCTGTACATTGCGTAGCATTTGAGGAGGTGGACCCTTGGATCCGCCTGGCTTGGCAGCAGTTATGACAACACTCTTGTTGAGAAGAGCCTGACCTGGTAATGAAACAGGCATGGTCACTTTATGCATCTGCCCCCTTCCACCACCTCGCATCTGCCCAGCCTTCTTCAGAAGCCGAACAGCAACCTGACCCTTTGGTAGTAGGTTAGCACCTTGCCGCATGGCTAGTGGAGGCCGTCCTCTTGTGGTCTGGGTTGGTGCAAATACCTTGGAACCTGCCATACCCGGTTGGTGATGTCGTGGCCTGGTCGAGTTGACAATGGTGGGGACGATAGTTACACTGCCACGGTTCAAAGGCAGCCCAAACATTTCCTCTGAGGATGGAGAAAAAAATATGGTAAATTCAACAGTATAGTACAAAACAAAATGGCTATCATTCTGTTCAATCCCTGTTTGTGAAAACACAAAGAAACATGTCTGTGTGTATATATACACACACACACACATGCATATGAGGTTTATGCCTTGACTTTTGTAGAAGAAAAATACAGAGTAAGGAATCCCTAGTCCACTCAGTACCATTCAGAGAGATAAAGAGGAGATCTATTGGCCATTTACAGAATCATGAAAGGCATGGAAGTCCTTGACAGAGAAGATTTATTAAAGTGGGATAAAAGAAAAACAAGAGGGCAGGAAAAGAAACTCAAAAAGGATAGTTATAGAAGTGATATGAAAAAAAAGTTCCCACACATAGTGGTGGATGTCTGGAACAAATTGGATGAAATAGTATGTGCAAAAACATTAAAGAATTTAAGAACAAACTAGATGCTGAGAGATACAAAGACAGGTCACTATGAGCATAGCTCTCTTCCTGTATAATACTAGGTAAAATACATGGGAACATGGTGGTGGACCCCACCCCCACCACCACCATGAGGTGCTAAGATGGGAGGGACAATTAATGGGTTTTGAACAGGTGTAGGATGGATGTATATTTTGACTTGGCCAACTCCTTTATGTAGTGGAAAAGTCCTTTTTGTATGTGTACAGTTTTTTTTTTAATTGGTTCTGTTCACTCAATACCTATACTACAAATTTGGTCTTTTATTGCTATATGAAGAACCAACTATGGATACTTGCTTGACAGATGTCAGAGCCATTTCCCTACTACCCATCTTCAAAACCTATCAACACCCTTGCTTCTATCTGAAGATGCAGCCATGAGAGACTGATAGTTGCTTGTCTCCAAATCTGGCTGAAGGTCTCAAACTGTTTTTCCTCCACCTTTTCTGATAAGGAGAGCTCACACCCAAAAAGTGCTCTCTCCTCCTCCTACTATTAAAGCCAGTGACATAGAAACTGTCCCACACCAATACAATAGCCAACAATTCGGAGTTTCTTAAGAGATCTATGGGAGGACCCAAGGACTGGGTTTCCAGTCCGTGAAACACATGGCAATAATATCTATCATTATCAACAACAATAATAATTATTGCCTTGAATTTCACTGACTGAAAACCCTCAGGCCCAATGTGGCTGGCAATATTCCTTGGGCCCTTCTACATATCACTATGGAAAGATACTGTGTAATCTTTTCTGTATTATATCAATATAGGGCAATTTCTGTGTCACCTGCTGATAGTAGTAGGAGATAAGTTGCCAACTCTCCTTAATGTGACAAGGTAGAGGAAATACATTAAAAGATTAAGAGATACTGTGGCCCCAGTCTCGATTGAGTGTGCTAGCTCCTCATGCCCTTGTATGTTTATTCCTTTGTGACAAAACATCTGATCACAAACTTGTATATCTACCCAAGTTTCTTCTGCCATTAACATCAAATTTGTCTAAATAAATAGTAATTAAATGATAACAGTCCAAAGTTTCTTCCTAGTGAGATCTATGGGAGTACCTATGTAAAGCTGATACACTGTAGGGCACAACTTTCCATTGAGTGAAACTTGAAACAACTATTATTTATTACTATCTTTTGAGACTCCTCAGAACCAATGACAGGTACCTAGTAGAGAGGGAGGAAGGTCAGCAGAGAATAGTCTCCTCCCTGCTGCCCATTTCCCTCAAGGCTGGTACCCAGTGTCTTGACTGGGTCCATGATTTCTATCAACTTCAACTGGATTTACTCTACTTTTTCACATAAGGAGAGCTGACAACCAGTAACTGCTCCTACTACTTTCAGCCAGTGACGCAGAATCAGTCCTATATTTATAAAACAGACAATCATCCAAAGTTTCTTTCATGAGAAATCTATGAAAGGGCCTGAGGACCATTATCAGCCACAGTGGGACTGAGTTTTCAGTTGGTGAAACTCAAGGCAATTATTATCACAAGATTCATTCAAATTACACTATATGAGAACCATTTTAAATTCATATACTAAGATTGCACCTTCCATATTTACTACTTCCTCCCCGATCCCAATATTTGAACCTGCCAAACCTTCATTTATTATATTTTATGAATACATAGCGAGTCACTGAAAAATGCAAAATACAATATAAATATCGAGATAATGAAGTGTACTATAATATACATAGGAAATGAAAACAAGGAAACAAATATAAAAAAATAAAATAAAAAGGCTGATTGAACAAGAATGATGAATTCTTTTTTAAACAACTTTGAAATTCTTCATAATAATAGAAATAATAATGAGTTTGTTTTGAGTTTCACTGACTGGAAACCCAAAGACATACCAAACCACCACAGGTCTTTAAAAACAGTGGACTGAGTATCATGGGTTTGTTTCTAAGTCATCATCTACTACTGCTACTACCACCACCACATCTACCAGAAGAAGAAAGCAATAAAATAAAATAAATAAATAAATTTTGGGCTTCATCCAGTGATTGAGTCAACCCTCAGAAATGCACCACCTCCAGATGAAGGTGAGGGTATCAATGGCTTTTGAAAATGGGCAGCAGGGAGATAATTCTATCTGACAACCATATCTCAGGACTACCTTATGCAAGTACCCTTTGATACAAAAACCACAATTTAGAAAGGCCGTTGACAGAGGCAGAAAATGTATGTATGTAATGGATTGTATCAAGTCGTCTTCTCCTTATAAAGGAAGTAGTTAAGTCAATGCTCATCCCAACTCAAGAAAACCCATTCAAGTGTCCCTCCCACCTCAACACAGCACCGCAGCTATGAAGGGCTGCACTTTCCTCTGCCACATCAATTGGGTCAAGTGTGCATAGAGGTACAATATTTTCATGGCAAGAAACTGTTGACAAACTAACTGGATGTGAATGATGAATAGCTCAGAACAATCAACAATCTAAGACTAAAAAATAAAACAATAGTCCTGCTCTAAGGATTAATACCATCATTAACACTACACACAACCTTCCTGCCCCTAAACCCAGAGCACAAAAAGAAAGATAAAATAAAAATTGAAATAAAAAATGGTAACCAGAATTATCCCAAGCCTGGCTAATAAGACAAATGAAGAGTACTTGAAAAAATAGTACTTCCTAACTGAAGGAGCAAGTAGAATAAAGGTGATATGATGATATTTTGAAGAGAAAGGAATAGAAAAATTTACATAGAAGATTGTTAGTATGGAATGATGGAACAACAAGTGGTCACAGTAAAAACTGAGGAGCACTGACTACCAAATCCCTGAAAGTCCAAAAGACAGTCTTACTTTTTGCCAAAAATTTCTTGCATATCTATATTTCTCCTAAACCCACAACCTCTTCCCCAATTACTCCTGTTCCCCTCCTAATTCTTTCTATTAACAGCCTTCCATGTCTTACCAATAACTACATACATACATACATATACCAAGGCTTTTTCCCCCTTCCAAGGGAGGTAGCCAAAAAGGGAAAGGCATAAAAACACTCCCACCCATTTCATCCCTAAATACACTCCACACCCCTCCCACCCATTTCATCCCTAAATACACTCCACACCCCTCCCACCCTTCCTCTCATCTGAGCACCTCCTGGATGACGGGTCATCCCTGCACCCTGCCCACCGCCCTGGGTCAGAAGCAGTGTCACAAGACACAGTACATCCACAGCAAGGCCGCTTCATTTAATCGGCGACCCCCCCTCTCCGTCCCCCTTTGCATATAAGGCGAGGACGGGGAGAAATCCCTTCGGGCTGCGTCAAAATTTACTCACACATACTACCCCATTCCTCCTCATGCAGTCACAACATCATCCATATACAACCATTCTCCACTCACCTCTGTCTTCCGTCCTCTCCCTTCCTTCCTTACCAATAACTGATTCCTCAAAAACTACTACATTCTTATTTGCCCTCCTTTTCTTTATATAATGGAACTTCATGTATTTCTCCAGTCCCATGAAAATTTTCCCTCCCTTTGACACATATTGAACAATCTCACTAGTCATTCCACTATAGCTACTTCTGTTGTCAGACATTCCACTATAGCTACTTCTGTTGTCAGACACTCCACATGACAACTGTCTAACTCAGACTTTTGATCAATTTTCATATCTTTCAATGCTCTTTGAATCTCCTCTTTTCTTATAGGCAACTCTCCTTTCCCATCACAGTACTTTTCCTGACATATTACTACAAAGCTTCCTGATCATCCTCTACATTCAACAAATCCCAAAATGATCTCCCCATCTCCTCTTTAATGCCTTTACTTCATTAGCACCTTTTACCTTCTCTCTACCTGACTAGCCTCCCCTCACTTTGGATGGAGATATAACACAGTGAGAAGAGGTGAGTCAGAAAGACAGAAGAAAGTAAAGGGAGCAGATGGACACTTATTAATGGAAAAAAAAAAAAAAAGCTGTAAGAAAGAGATAGGCATAGTATTTCAGAGTTGCTGACTGTGGAGGCTTTAACTGTGGTGGTGAGATATACTAGAATGACTGTGATGGGAAAGGAAAATGATACGGCTATATCAAAAGAGATACAACTACCACTGTGAGAGGTGAAATATGAGGATGTGTTTTGGGCTCTCATGGACTTGGAGGGACTAATGATGGGTACCTAAATCCCTCACCTTCATCATGAGGTAAAGCCCTAAGGGGCTGACAGAGGTGCCTGAACTAGGCTTGATATCTTTTATCAACTTGAACTGTAGTCATTTCACCTTTTCACACATGGAGAGCTGGCAACCTGCAACTGCTCTTGTCTTTCAACTACTTACAGCCAGTGACAGAAACAATTCCACACCAATACAACAAAGAAAACAATCCAAAGTTTCTTCTAAGAGAGATCTGATAGAGGGCCCAACCACTGCTCCCAGCAGCTATGGGGGGGCTGGGGGATTTTGACTTTGTGATATGTAAGGCAATCATTATGGAGTTGAAGAAAGTGGACTTTGTGAAACTTGAGGCAACAACTACTGACTTTGTAGTATATAAAATTTATGGAAAGTCTTTGTATGGAATACAGAAGAGAGAATATATATACATATATATATATATATATATATATATATATATATGCAAGCAATCACATCACCGTGATACAAAAATGCAAAATAACCACAGGAGAAAGGAAACTTGTAGACAGTAAGTACTTTCATATATTACATCTTCAGACTAAATGACAGAGATACAGAGTTGGGTTTAAATATAAGTATCAGGTGCAACCATAGGGGGGAAGGGGGGAGACAATACAATGTGAGGAAGGGGAATGACCTTACACCTATCGACCTGACCAACACATAAGGCTCAATCTGGCTGAACGATCTCGGTGACCATTTGGGTTACCAACTTATCACATTTAAAATGACCATAGCTTAAGTTTATATTTTTGTCAAATGTACCTGATATTAAGCAGGATTCTATTCTATTTCTTTTTTGTAGGCTTTTTCCTTTAGCTAAAATAGTTGCCTTAGACCAATCAATATGATGGTTGTATAATGCTTTATGTTGGAATAATGCATTATTTTCCTGGGTAGATCTCACACTATATTTATGTTGGGAAATCCTTGTTTCCAAGTTAAGAACAGCCCTCCTAACAACAACGGTGTGGTCTATAAAATTCCTTGCCAAGATTGTAATAAATTTTATACTGGACAAACTGGGAAAAAATTGGAAACAAGGATTTCCCAACATAAATATAGTGCGAGATCTGCCCAGGAAAATAATGCGTTATTCCAACATAAAGCATTATACAACCATCATATTGATTGGTCTAAGGCAACTATTTTAACTAAAGGAAAAAGCCTACAAGAAATATAACAGCATCCTGCTTAATATCAGGCACATTTGACAAAAATATAAACTTAAGGTATGGTAATTTTAAATGTGATAAATTAGTAACCCAAATGGTCACCGAGGTCTTTCCACATTGAGCCTTATGTGTTGGTCAGGTTGATAGCTGTAAGGTCATCTCCCTTCTCACATTGTATTGTCTCCCCTCTTCCCCCCTATGGTTGCACCTGATACTTATATTTAAATCCAACTCTGTATCTCTGTCATTTAGTCTGAAGATGTAATATACGAAAGTACTTACTGTCTACAAGTTTCCTTTCTCCTGTGGTTATTTTGTGTGTGTGTGTGTATATATATATATATATATATATATATATATATATATATATACATACTCCATAAGAAAATTAAACACAGAATTCTTATATTTTGACCACTAACTGGTCCTCTTCAGTGGATAAGTACAGAGGAAGGTTAGAGCACAAAGAATATATACAGACATGATGATGACAAAAGAGAGAGAGAGAGGTATGAGGAACAACTCAAGTGATATCCCCCTGGTGAGGTGGGGAGCTTGACTGACCACTAGTAAGGTCAGGTCCTGCTGCCATGGAAAGTAATTTGTTTACTGCTAATGTGGTTATACAATCTGGACTGGAAATATGGTTTGGAAGTATTGTAATAACTACTTTTGGCTTTGCTTTAAGGCTTTTGACAAAAACCATTCTGGATATCCTATTTTTGATAATTGTTTTGTTTGTTAATTTGATTTCTGGGTCTAACTGTTGAGGACTGCAGATTCTAAGGGCTCTTAAATACAAAGCTGATGCAACACTGGATTTGATGTTGCCCAGATCATGACTGAAAAATGTAAATAACTGTCAGTGTGTGTGGGTTTCCTGTACACTGAGAAGGCCAATCTGTGCAGGCTTCTGGTGATAAAAATATCCAGGAAAGGTAATTGTCCTTCTACTTCCCATTCGACTTTAAAATCTAAACACATTAACAAGTAACATGGAATAGATGTTCAGGCAGAATGGTGGAATGAAAAGGTGAGGGATGGATGGGAGGGTTTGTGGGTTCTTGCACTGAGCTTTGTCTTAATTTCATGTGCTGCTCTATGTGATGGATTTTGGTTTTTGACTGCAAGTTTCTATGTTTTTTTTTTGTGCAGTCAGTTATCATAATTAATGCTTTACTTTGTGTTTGCAGGATGTCTTTTTTTTCTCTGCTGGATACCATACTGTGGATGCACAGTTGAGTGGATTTTTTACAAGTTGCTTTTGCTTTTTCAAATCCTGAGCTTATCACTGCTCTGAACATAGTAAACATGGTGAGGCTTCTTATTTGCCATCACCCTGAGATTTTCATTATAATAAGATAGGGTCAATTATGAAAAGGCCCATTATTTCAGGGTTTTCTGTCCAGTGGGAGAGACTGACCATTTAAGCTGACTACTATGGGTTTTTTTTTATCTATGGTAGTCAGTAATGGGACACTGGTTAAGCAGTCAGAAGTGGAGGTATCTGTCTAGCAACTAACGAGTTTGTAGTAAGGTCATGCTACATTAAATTTGATGCTTCAAAAAGTCTTCTGTAAAAATGTGTCATCCTAGCCCTCTTTGAGAAGGAAAGTTTATGATGCTGAACTGAAATAGGAATAAGCAATACCACTGAGGACTTCTCAGGGGATGCATTGTTGTGTTTCTGGCTGTCATCTTGTTGCAATGGTGAAGTCATGTGTGAATGGTTCAACACTATTGATAGTACTACTCCATGACCCCATTGTGTAATCTTTTGGTCCATAAAAAGAAGGTAATTTTGTGATAATGTACTGATTATGGAGGTTTGGGATTGATTGTGGCAATGTGACATACTATGAAAATAAGTGATGGGAGAAGAAAAGACAGGCCTATAGAAAAACATGAGATAGTGTTGAAAGCTGGCAAGGCATTCAAGTGTCATAAGGAATGTCTGATGAAGGGAGGAACATTTTCAGTGGACTGGCTAGTGAGATTGCTCAGTGTGTGCCTAAAGTTGGGAAATGTACCAAAGGACTGCTGAAGTGCTCATGTAGTTCAGGTTTATAAAGGAAAAGGTGACAAATATTAATGTAGTAGTTTTAGGGAGATCAGTCTGTTAAGTGTAGTTGGAAAGGGTGGCAATTAATTGGAGGCAAGTCTTGAAGGAGAGAGGTTAGAGGAAGTGGCAGTTTTCAAATATTCAGGGTCATCTTGCAGGGAATGGAGTGGGGGTCGGGATGAGTTGCAGAGTGAGGGAAGCAATTAAACACCTTGGGAGAATGAAAAATTATTATGAGAAATAGGTTTCTTGAGATGGATACAAAGAAAAAGATGTATTAAGGGATGATTGTACCTACAACAATGTATGTAGCAGACACTTGGAATTTATGGGAGGCAAAATGGGGAAATTTAAATGTCTCCCGAGATTAAGTGTTTAGAAAATATGGTGAGGGTTACAGGGATGGATAGAGGGAGAAATGAATAGGTGAGGCAGAGCTGGCAGATGTGGTTTATCAAAGCATACTGGCTTGGTTTGGGCACATGCTGAGAATGAGTGAAGAAAGACTAGCAATAATAGTGTCCCAGTGGATGGAGTGAACTTATGAGGAAGACCAAGAATTAGATGGATGGATGGGGTAAAGGGGGCCTGAAGTGAATGCGGAATACCTACTCATCATGTAAGTGAAACACTTAACAGATTAATCCCTCCAGAACTGCATTCATATTTGCCCCTTTTCCCATATATTGAGGATCTATACATGCTCCAGTTCATAGGAACATTTCCCTACCTGAGGCACACATACAATATTACCAGCCACTCAACTATAACTACTTTCTCACAGTCAACTTGACAACCCAGGAGCTTTCCAATATTGGTTTCAATGTTCTTTGTATATTTTTTCTTATTGCCTTATCATTTTTCTGGCATCCTCCACTGCCACAATTAAATCTGCCATTTTTGTCCTCTACATTCCACAAATCCTTGAAAAACACTCATCTTAGCCTTACCACCTTTTCATCCATATAACTCAACCCCATCAGTCTCCACTTCTTTCCTATGCATATTTTTAATCTTTTCAAAATTCTCCATCAAACACCTCCACTTTATATCTGCTCTCCTCTTTACCTCCCTAATTTTGCTTCTACTTTCTGCACCTCATATGTTTCAATAGTTTTACTTTGCAACCAATCTTCATGTACTTGCTTTTGCAAAACTATTCAATTTCTTCATCCTATCCTTTGATACATCACTGGTTACCTCCTATCCTCTTCATCCCACATCCTGTCTTTGTGCACTTCAGCACTTCTTCTTTGAAACATATTCTTCCTCTACTCCTGTTTCTTTTTCATTCACTACACAGTTTCCCATGGTATCCTCCTCTTCCTCTTCATTTAATTTGCTTACCTTCAATACTTTTCTTCCCCCTCCAATTTACCTTCACTCATTTCCCTTCCACTAAACCATAATCTGACAATCTTCTGCTCTCTCTCCCATGAAAGTTTTTGCTTCCAGAAGTATCCCAATTCTACTTTTGGATATCACTACATACTCCATTAACACCTTTTTAACTACCCTCCCACCCATCACCCTGGCCTACATATGCTGATCTCTTTTATTAAACACAGTGTTCACAGTCATCAACTCCCTTTCAAAGCACATCTCTAAACATCACTCTGCTGCAGTTCCTGCCATGTCCCACATTTTCAGTTCATTTACTGCAGTACCTGAGATCCCCCAATACTTCATTTGTATTCCTCCAAAAACTCTATCCACTCATTTAAATAAATACAGTGCTTCCCTCTCCTCATTTTTCTCACTACCAAGGCTGTATACACACTACACACACACACACACAGATATATATTGGATACTGAAAGAATGCATGGAGGAATTAACAGATAAAATATACAATACAATTAAATTCTCACTTAAAGAAGGAAAAGTGCCATAGGATTGTAAGAATGCAAACATTTGGATGAGGGAAAAAAAAAAAACTACACTAAGAAGACAGCAAAGAGGAAAGCAGATGTGAAATGGGGTAAGAGTATGACAAAATTTTGAAAGTAATAAAAAGATGTTTTGGAAAGAAATTAAGAGAGGAAGAGGAGGCAAATCAAGTAGAGAAGAAAAGGTAAAAGGTGTAGATGGAGAGATGATAATGGAATAGAAGGCAGTAAGGGGAAGACGGGCAGAGTATTTTAGGGAGTTGCTAAACGTGAAGGAGGATAGGGAGGGAAAGATAGTTGCAGTGGGAAGTGCCAAGAAAATGACCATGATGAGAGTGGAAAATGGAGGAGAAATAAGGAAAGATGAAAGGCAGTTGTTAAGATGATGACAGCAGGTAAGGCACCTGGTCTGGATGGATGCCATGCAGAATGTCTAAAAAAAGGAGGTACAGTGATGGTGGACTGGCTGGTGAGGTTATCTAATGTTTGCTGGAGAGAGGGTAGAGTGCCAGAGGACTGGAGGAGTGCTTATATAGTTCCACTTTACAAAGGAAAAGGGGACATGTGTGAGTGTAGTAGTTTCAGAGGGATTAGCTTGGTAAATGTAGTTGGGAAAACTTATGGGAGGATCTTGATTGAGAGGATTAGGAGAGGAACAGAGGGAGTGATTGGCGAGGAGCAGCGTGGATTTAGGACAGGTAGAGGTTGCGTAATCAGATTTTTGTGGTAAGACAGATATGTGAGAAAGCTATAGGAAAAAGTAAGGATGTTTTTTGGGCTTTTATGGATCTGGAAAAGGCTTATGACAGGGTAGACAGGAAGGCACTGTGGGAGGTTTTGCAGATATACGGGATAGGAGGAAAGCTTCTAGGAGCTGTCAAGAGTTTTTATGAGAGTAGTAGAGCATGTGTCAGGATTAGAAATGGAGAAAGTGAGTGGTTCGAGGCAAAGGTAGGACTTTGTCAGGCATGTGTTATGTCGCCCTGGTTGTTCAACTTATACATGGATGGGGTGGTGCAAGAGGTAAATGAAAGGGGGTGGGTCAAGGATTGGAGATGGTTAAAGAAAATGGAGAAAAGTGGGAGGTGAGCCAGCTGTTGTTTGCAGACGACACTGCACTTGTAGCAGGATCAGAGGAGGGATTGAGGATGTTGGTGACAGAGTTTGGGAGAGTGTGTGAAAGAAAGTTGAAGATAAATGTGGGTAAAAGATGTACAAGGAGTGAAAGTGGCAGCAGACTGGAAGTGAGCACTAAGGGAGAGCAACTGGAGGAAGTGGATAGTTTTAGATACTTGGGTGCAAATGCGGCAGGAAAGGGTGGAGTGCAGGTGGAGGTAGAATGTAGATTGAGAGAAGCAAATAAATGCCTTAGTGGTTTAAAAAGTGTAATGAGGAATAGACATTTGGGAATGGATGCTAAGAGGAGACTGTATGAAGGAGTGATTGTGCCATGAGCACTGTATGGGGCAGAAACATGGAACATAGAGAGGAAGATAGTAGTAGTTTGAATGTGTTTGAGACGAGGTGTCTGAGAAGTATGATAGGGGTTACTAGGCTGGATAGTGTGTTGAATGAGGAGGTGAGGAGGAGAACAGAGGAGGTAAGGGAGTTGGGAGATAGGGTGGATGAAAGTATTGGGAAGAGTGAAGAAAGACTAGTAAAAGAGGTATGGAAGGCAGATGTGGGGGGAGTGAACATGAGGGAGCGACCTAGGATGAGATGGATGGATGGGGTGAAAGGGGCCTTGGGGAAGAGGGGAATGTCTGTTGAGGAAGGACGGGAGAGGACAGAAGACAGGAGTGAATGGAGAATGGTTTTATATGGATGATGTTGTGATGCATGAGGTGGAATGAGTGGGGGGATGGGGGTGAGGTAGGGTGAGAAAAATTTGATGCACCCCGAAGGGATTTCTCCCCGTTTTCTCTTTTTCTGCATGAGGGGACGGAGAGGGGGGAATGGAGAAGGGGGGTTGCCGATTTAATGAAGCTGCCTTGCTGTGGATGTGCTGTGTCTTGTGACACTGCCTCTGACCCAGGGCAGTGGACAAGATGCAGGAATGTCCCGTCATCCAGGAGGTGCTAAGATGAGAGGGAGGGTGGAGGGGAGTGGAGTGTATTAGGGATGGAATGGGTGGGAATGGTTTTTATGCCTTTTTCTTTTTGGCTACCTCAACAAGTTATGTGAAGGCGATAGAAATGACACGTTCAAGGGTATATGGAATAATAATACATACATATTACATAAAAGTAATAATACGTACATACACATACCAACAACTTTTCCCGTTTATAAGAGAGATAGCCAAAGTCAAAGGCATAAATTCACTCCCACCCATTCATCCCCATATATTCCACTCCCATTCACCACCCCTCCCTCCCTCTTTTCTTGGCTCCTCCTGGATGACAGGTCATCCCTGCATATCGCACACTGCCCTGGGTCAGATGCAATGTAGCAAGACAGCACATCTACAGCAAGGCTACTTCTTTTAATCAGCAACCTCCTTTGTCCATTCCTTCATGCAGAAAAGAGAAGACAGGGAGAAATCCCTTCAGGTTGTGTCAAAATATCAGTCACACATACTCACCCTCCCATCTCCCACCCACCCCCATGCATCACAGCATCATCCAATCATAACCATTCTCCACTCACCCCTATCTTCTGTCTTCTCCCTTCCTTGCTCAACAGACATTCCCCTCTTTCCAATGCCCATTTTACCTCATCCATCTCATCCATGGTCACCCCTTCATGTTCACTCCTTCCACACCTCTTTTATTAATCTTTCTTCTTCACTCAAAGCTCCTTATGTATTCATATGTTCATTGTATCTGTGGATATCCTGTTATTTCCATGTGTCCCAACCATCCAAATACTCTTTCATCAACCCTATCTCCCAACTCCTTTTCCACCCCTGCTCTCCTCCTCACCTCCTTGTTTCTCACTCTATCCAGCCTAGTAACCCCTATCATACTTCTCAGGCATTTCATCTCAAACACATTTAAACTCTTCCTCTCTTATATTCCATGTTTCTGTCTCATACAGTGCTGGAGTAATACTAATAATAATTAATGTTGCCTAGGTTTCATACATACATATACCAAAGGCTTTTTCCCCCTACACAGGGGGTAGCCTAGGTTTCAGCAAGTGGAAAATTTACAGCCCCACAGCAGCTGGTAATAGTTCTCAGGCCCTCCAACAAATTTCTCTGGGAAGAAACTTTGGATTCTCTGTTTGTGCTGTATTGGTGGGGGGATTATTTCAGTGTTTTCAGCTACAAGGATTAGGAGGGGAGCAGTTGCCAGATGTCAGCACTACATGTGTGAAAATATGGAAATATAGCTTAAGTTGACAGAGAGAGATCTTGGGCCCAGTCCAGAAGGACAAGTGTACATCAATCAGGGTTGCACCTCCTAATGGGTGGTTGATGTTTTGTAAATGGGCAGCACCAGTGACCATCTTGTTAGAACACAAGCAGGTATCTCTCACAGGTCCCATGGAGTAGTAAAATAAGACAAAACAAGAAATTATACATCTGTGAATGGATTGGTGCATAGTTGGTACAAGAATAATGGAACAGGCTAAACTAATGAGGGTTGGTCATGTTTTGAGACTGGATAGGAGTATATATCTTTGAAGGATTCATGAATCAGAGGGTAAACAAAGGGAAATGTCGATGGATGGAATGAATGGAGAAATAAGAGCTCATGGTCAGCATGTCAGCAATAAAAAATGTGCACGGATGACAGAAAAGAGTGGAAGGTATGGCTTAAGGAGACAACCTTTTTCCATAACAGGGGAAGAAATGAGGTCCAATTTCTGTGTGGTTAAAGCAGGAAGGAGTGAGAGAGATGAGAATAAAATAGATAAAGGATAAACCTCTCTCATGCCTAGTCACTACCACCTCACTTTATAAAAATTGCATGTGGTGAAAAATATATATACATCAATCCTGTTGCCCTACTTATTGCATGAGACCCACAGCCTCTAGAAAACTGTCCGGGGTACTGACACTGGTTCAGCCAACAGGTTGCTCAATAGAGGGCTTTAGAGGTGTTCCCTGAAGTGGGAAGCAGGTTAGTGCATGATAACATGTTCTGTGTCTTGTGTGTGGTGATTATTGCACCTTCAACTGGTACTGTTTTACTGCTGGCTGAATTTAGGCATGCTAATGCTATTCTTGTGTCTTGGAAACAATTTCTTGGCTGGACTGACTTCTGAAGTTGTCTCATGAAGTACTGGTTTCTCTAATTTGCAATGTTTGCTTTCTGGTATACATACGAGTTTTTGGATGGGCATGTTGTGGGGTACTAGAGGAACATTGTTATGGATATTTGGGCAGCATGCTGCTGGAGCTTTGTATATGATAGATGGATGAATGGGTGTGTGAGTCCCAGTACATCAACAGTATGAAACCAAAATCCTCTACACATAGCAGCATATGAAAAGGATGGTGTAGCAAGTTATTTTTGTGGCTTTGCTTTTATGCTTTCTGCACTAAGTAGGTATTAATTTGGGATAGGAAGGGAATGATAGTTGCAGTGGGAAGTGCTAAGAAAATGACCATGATGAGTGAAGAAAATGGAGGAGAAATAGGGAAAGATGAAGTGAAGGCAGTTGTTAAGATGATGAGAGCAAGTAAGGCACCTGGTCTGGATGGATGACATGAAGAATGTCTAAAAAAAAAGGGGGTACAGTGATGGTGGACTGGCTGGTGAGGTTATTTAATGTTTGCTGGAGAGAGGGTAGAGTGCCGGAGGACTGGAGGAGCGCCTGTATAGTTCCACTTTACAAGGGAAAAGGGAACAAGTAGTAGTTTCAGAGAGATTAGCTTGTTAAGTGTAGTTGGGAAGGCTTATGGGAGCATCTTGATTGAGAGGATTAGGAGAGGAACAGAGGGAGTGATTGGCAAAGAACAGTGCGGATTTAGGACAGGTAGAGGTTGCGTAGATCAGATTTTTGTGGTAAGACAGATATGTGAGAAAGCTATAGGAAAAGGTAAGGATGTTTTTTGGGCTGTTATTGATCTGGAAAAGGCTTATGACAGGGTAGACAGAAAGGTACTGTGGGAGGTTTTGCAGATTTACGGGATAGGAGGAAAGCTTCTAGGAGCTGTCAAGAGTTTTTATGAGAGTAGTAGAGCATGTGTCAGGATTAGAAATGGAGAAAGTGAGTGGTTCGAGGCAAAGGTAGTACTTTGTCAGCCATGTGTTATGTCGCCCTGGTTGTTCAACTTATATATGGATGGGGTGGTGCAAGAGGTAAATGCAAGGGTGGTGGGTCAGGGATTGGAGATGTTTAAAGAAAATGGAGAAAAGTGGGAGGTGAGCCAGCTGTTGTTTGCAGACAACACTGCACTTGTAGCAGGATCAGAGGAGGGATTGGGGAAGTTGATGACAGAGTTTGGGAGAGTGTGTGAAAGATTAAAGTTGAAGATAAATGTGGGTAAAAGTAAGGTGATGAGATGTACAAGGGGTGAAAGTGGCAGCACACTGGAAGTGAGCACTAAGGGAGAACGACTGGAGGAAGTGGATAGTTTTAGATACTTGGGTGCAAATGTGGCAGGAAAGGGTGGAGTGCAGGTGGAGGTAGAATGTAGATTGAGAGAAGCGAGTAAATGCCTTGGTGGTTTAAAATGTGTAATGAGGAATAGACATTTGGAAATGGATGCTAAGAGGAGATTGTATGAAGGAGTGATTGTGCCAACAGCACTGTATGGGGCAGAAACATGGAACATAAGAGAGGAAGAGAGAAGGAGTTTGAATGTGTTTGAGATGAGGTGTCTGAGAAGTATGATAGGGGTTACTAGGCTGGACAGAGTGAGGAATGAGGAGGTGAGGAGGAGAATGGGGGTGGTAATGGAGTTGGGAGATAGGGTGGATGAAAGAATATTGGGATGGTTTGGACACATGGAAAGAATGAGTGAAGAAAGACTAGTAAAAGAGGTATGGAAGGCAAATGTGGAGGGAGTGAACATGAGGGGGTGACCTAGGATGAGATGGATGTATGGGTGAAAGGGGCCTTGGGGAAGAGGGGAATGTCTGTTGAGGAAGGACAGGAGAGGACAGAAGACAGGGGTGAATGGAGAATGGTTGTATATGGATGGTGTTGTGGTGCATGAGTTGTTGTTGTTGTCGTTCCCTAGACTGTCTGTCCGAGCAGTCCCGTCTCCCCAAGGAAGGCCACAGCCGGAACTGGGTTTTCCCACAAATCCTTTATAGAGTGTATGTTGTGTTGTTTGCGTGCATGATTGTGTATAATGCAGTCTTCCATTATGTGTTGTATGGTATGGGGTGAAGTGTTACATCCTGGGCAGCTGTTCACAACACGGTCGTCCAGCCTCTTCTGGTAGCTTAGAAGTGCTGGGTGGTGACCGCATCGCAGTCATGAGTTGGAATGGGTGGGTGGGTGGGTGTGGGGGGGGGAGAGGTAGTATGTGTGAGAAAAATTTGACACAGCCCGAAGGGATTTCTCCCTGTCTTTTCCTTTTCTGCATGAAGGGACAGAGAGAGGGGGTCACTAATTTAATGAAGCAGCCTTGCTGTGGATGTGCTGTGTCTTGCAACACTGCCTCTGACCCAGGTAGTGGGCAAGATGCAGGGATGACCCGTAATCCAGGAGGTGCCAAGATAAGAGGGAGGGTGGAGGGGCGTGGAGTGTATTTGGGATGGATTGGGTAGGAATGGTTTTTATGCTTTTTTCTTTTTGGCTACCTCCCTTGTAAGGAGGAAAAGCCTTTGGTATATGTATGTATTAATAGGGAGGTAGAATGTAGATTGAGAGAAGCGAGTAAATGCCTTGGTGGATTGAAAAGTGTAATGAGAAATAGATATATGGGAATGGATGCTAAGAGGAGGTTATATGAAGGAGTGATTGTGCCAACAGCACTGTATGGGGCAGAAACATGGAACATAAGAGAGAAAGAGAGGAGTTTGAATGTGTTTGAGATGAAATGTCTGAAAAGTATGATAGGGGTTACTAGGATAGATAGAGTGATAAATGAGGAGGTGAGGAGGAGGAAAACAGGGGTGGAAAGGGAGCTGGGAGATAAGGTTGATGAAAGAGTATTAGGATGGTTTGGACACATGGAAAGAATGAGGTTTGGAAGGCAGAGGTGGAAGGAGTGAATATGAGGGGGCGTCCTAGGATGAGATGGATGGATGGGGTACAAGGGGCATTACAAAAGAGAGGAATGTCTGTTGAGGAAGGATGGCAGAGGACAAAAGATAGGGGTGAATGGAGAGGGGTTGTGTATAGATGATGCTGTGATGCATGAGGGGGAGTGGGTGGGGGATGGGGGGTTTGAGGAAGTATGTATGAGAAAAAATTTGACACAGCCCAAAGCGATTTCTCCCCGTCTTCTCCTTTTCTGCACGAGGGGATGGAGAGGTGGGGTCATCAAATTTATGGAGCGGCCTTGCTGTTGATGTGCTGTGTCTTCTGACACTGCTTCTGACCCAGGGCAGTGGACAGGATGCAGGGGATGACCCATCATCCAGGAGGTGCCAAGATAAGAGGGAGGGAGGAGGGTGGAGGGGAGTGGAATATGTAGGGAATGGAATGGGTGGGAGTGGTTTTTATGCCTTTTTCTTTTTGGCTACCCCCCCATGTAAGGGGGGAAAAGCCTTTGGTATATGTATGTAGGTATTAATAGGGAACTGAAGGAAGGGTTGTGAGTGGTGGGATAATGAAGTGAAGAATGTTGTAGAAAAGAAGAATCATTCATGGACTGGTTGCAAAGTAGGATGAGAGAAACATATGAGAAGTACAAAGAAAAGAGAAGCAAAACAGAGAGCTGTAAAATGAGGGAGGTGTATGACACAAAAATTGAGAAGTAATAAAAAGATGTGTTGTCAAGACAGACCATGTTTCCTGTTTTCTTCTGCTTTTCTCTTCTTTGAGGACAAAATATCACGATTAACATATGGAAGGGGTTAAGAAAGGAAGGGAAGGTAATTCAAGTAGAGAAGAAAAGTTAAAAGGTGCAGAGGGAGAGATAATAATGAAAGACGAGGTGATAAGGGGAAGGTGGGCAGAGTATTTTAGGGAGCTGCTAAATGTGGAGGAAGAGGATATGGAGGGATTAGTGGTAGCAGTGGGAAGCACTAAGAAAATGACATTGATGTGTGAGGACAATGGAGGAGAAATATGGAAAGACAGGGTGCAAGTAATGATGAGAGCAGGTAAGGCACCTGGGTTAGATGGGTGTCATGCAGTGTCTGAAAAAGGGAGGTATGGTAATAGTGGACTGGCTTGTGAAGTTGTATAATGTGTGTCTATGGGAGGGTAGTGTGCCAGAGGACTGGAGGAGTACCTGTACAGTTCCACTTTACAATGGAAATGGGTACAAATATGACTGTAATAGTTTTATAGGATCAGTTTGCTGAATATTGTTGGGAGGGCTTATTGGACAGTTTTCATTAAGAGGATTAGGTGAGGAACAGAGGGAATAATCAGTGACGAACAGTGTGGGTTTAGGACAGGCAGGGGTGTAAGAAAGCTTTAGGAAAAGATAAGGATGTTTTTTGGGCCTTTATGGATTTGGAAAAGGTATATGACAGGGTAGACAGAGGGCATTATGACAAGTTTTGCAGATATATGGGATCAGGGGAAAGCTTAACAAGGGTAGTTGAGAGTTTTTTACAAGAGTAGTAGAGCCTGCAAGGAAGGGAGATGGCAGTAGATAGGGATGAGTGGAGAGTGGCTGTGTATAGATGATACTGTTATGTAAGGAAAGGAAGTGCAGATGGCAGGGTAGGGGGACTTGTGTGTGAATGATATTTTGATGTAGCCTGAAGGGATTTTTCCCATCTTCTCTTGTTCTGCATGAGGGGACAAAGAGGGGGATTACCAATTAAGTAAAGCGGCTTTGCCGTGGATGCATTATGTCTTGCTACATTGTTTCTAACCAGGGGCAGTTGGTTAGGATACTAGGATGACCCATCATCAATGAGGAGCCATGATGAGAGGGAGGAAAGGGTGGTGGAGGGGAGTGGAATGGGTATGTGCCTTTGACTTGGTTACCTCCCTTCTGAGGGGGAAAAAGCTCTTGGTTTGTAGATAGAGCCTCTGTTTGAATTAGAAATACAGAGAACGAGTGGTCTGAGGCAAAGGTGGGGCTGCATCAGTGAGGTGTCACGTCGCCATGGCTGTTCAATCAACGTGTACATGGATGGGGTGGTGCAGGAGGTAAATGTGAGAGTAATGGGCAGGGTATTGGAAATGGTCAAAGAAAATGGAAAAAAGTCGTAGGTGAGCCAGTTGTTTGCTGATGACACTGTGCTTATAGCAGGGTCTGAAGGGGAATTAATCATTTAAATACAAGTCAGGTTCTCGCGCACAGCATCGGCTGCCATATGTATGATTCATCACACTACACACATTATGAAATATAAAGTCACTGCTGTATTACTCGCTCTCTTTTACTCTGAGTAATAATAAACACAGAAAACATGATCAAACCAGTTCACATAATCCAGGGGTAACTCGTGTACAACTACAAAAAATATATATAATCAAGACACCAATGCCAGCATCCTTGTATACCCGCTCGCACCTCATGACATCTATGTAGGCGTCATTGTACCAAAGTGGTTATGGGAGTTAGTGATGGTGTTTGTGAAGGTATGCAATTGGAGAAAACTGAAAGGAAATGTGGGAAAAGTAAGGTGATGAGATGCACAAGGGAAGAAAGAGGATGGCAGTGAGTTGGACGTAAGTCTGAAAGGAGAGAGGTTGGAAGTGGATAGCTTTAGGTATAATGGGTCACATGTGGCAGGAAAGGGAGGAGTGGAGGTGGAGTTAAATTGTAGATTGAGAGAAGCAAGTAAATGTCTTGGGGGATTAACCTCTTCCATACGATGACACCTATGAAGGCGTCATGAGGCACGAGTGGGTATACATGGATGCCGGTGTTTGTGTCCTGATTGTATTTATTTTGTAGGTTATAGCGGAGTGACCCTCGACTTTGGTGAACTGGTTTGATCACTTTCACTTTTTCTGTGTTTATTATTACTCAGAGTAAAAGAGAATGAGTAATACAGCAGTGACTTCATCTTATAACACGAGTAATGTGACGCATCATACATTTGGCATCTGATGCTGCACATGAGAATTTGACTTGTATTGAAGAGGTTAAAATATGTAATGAGAAATAGACATTTGGGAATGGATGAAAGGAGATTACATGAAGGGATGATTGTGCTGACAGCACAGTATGGTGCAGAGATCTTGAATTTAAGAAAGGCAGAGATGAAATGTGCAAGAAGTATGGTAGGGGTTACAAGAATGGATAGAGTGACAAACAAGGTGAGGAGGAAAGCTAGGGTGGAAAATGAGATGGCACATGGGGCTGATGAAAAATTATTGGGACAGTTTAGGCACATGGAAAGAATGAATGAAAACAGATTATTAAAAGAGGTGTGGAAGGCAGAGGTGGATGGAGTGAATATGAGGGGATGACCAAGGATGAGATGGATGGGTGGGGTGATAGGAGTGTTGAGCAAGAGGGGAATGTCTGTTGAGCAAAGAAGGGAGCAGGCAGGAGATATGGGTGAGTGGAGAATGGCTGTGTATTGATGATAATATGATGCAAAGATGGGAGGGGGTAAAGGATAGAGGGTTGGATTTGTGAGTGGTTGTGTGGGAACATTTCCATGAAACCCAAAGGGATTTCTCCCCATCTCTATTTTTTGCATGAGGGGACAGAGTATTTTTTTTTATTCTGATCAAGTGAAATGGCCTTGCTGTGGATGTACTGTCTCTTGCTCCATTGCTTCTGACCCAGGGCAGTTGGAGCAATACAGGGATGACCCATCATCCACGAGGAGCTAAGATGAGAGGGAGGAAAGGGTGGTGGATGGGAGTGGAATAGATGGGAATGAAATGGGTGGGAGAGGGTATATGTCTTTTGACTTGGCTACCTTCCTGGTAAGAGGGAAAAAAGCCCTCAATATACAGATTGAATTAAACTGTGAATGCACTGTTAAGTGTGGTTCTTGAACTCTGTACACTGATGGTTGAGTACATTTCACTTGCCTTCAACACAAGGATATGGGAAATGAAGGCTGTGACTTTCTAATGTTAAGAAAATTAAGTGCAGTGAACCCAAACAATGGAAACAACAATGTAAATAATGGTATTGCAAAGAGGTTTAAAAAGAATGACTATATATGAGAATCTGATGAAAATGACCTAAGCAGATGATTCCATGCTGATGGGATGCACTAAGAGAATGGGAAATGATATGAACAATAAAATATCTACTACAAATGATTACCAACATAAATCATGATCAAAATAGTAGAAAAAAAAAAAGTACAAGATTAAGTAAGAAAGGATTTCATACATAAATGTATCAAGGGTGGAAGGCAAGAATCATATTAATACATAATACTTTGTATGAAAACATGGGAGGTACTGGGAAAGACAAGAACTTGTAAAATTCACTACACGTATGAAGAAACTGGGGTGATACAAAATCAAACAAAATGGGCACAATGAGAAAGACAAGAAGATTTATACATAATATAAACACAATAAACATCAAACACTGGATATGAATCTTCAAAATTGATGGAACCAATGGTCCTGCAAGAGGGATGCTAGAGAGAATCATCTCCCTGATGCCCATCTTCGCAACCCATCAGCATCCTGACCCCCTGTCCCTCAGGGAATGGTATGGTTTCCAGACTGGGCCCAAGATCTCTCTCCATCAACAACCTTCCCACAATAGGAGGAAGGCTGACATCTGGCAACTGCCCCATTCCTTCTACTACTGTAAGCAGTGACAGAAACTGTCAGCAGTCTTTGAGAGATCTTTAGTGAGAGACCAAGGGCCACAGTCTGTCACTGTGGGGCTGCTGGTTTCCAGTCAGTAAAATTTGAGGCAACAATTATTATCATTTAAAGATGAGAGTTGTAGAAAACAAGTTGAAGATGAGTGCAAAAGTAAAAGCAGGACATAAAATAGAGGAAAGAAGGGAAGAAGAGAGGAAGGAAAGACTAACTGTAGATCCAGAAATTTTATAGAATGAATAAATGGTGAAAATGAAAAATATGAAGAGAATGGAAGACTAGGGCTAGGTAGGAATGAAACTATT
The DNA here is from genome assembly GCF_046742065.1 of Oratosquilla oratoria. Taxonomy (NCBI): domain Eukaryota; kingdom Metazoa; phylum Arthropoda; class Malacostraca; order Stomatopoda; family Squillidae; genus Oratosquilla; species Oratosquilla oratoria. The sequence continues at coordinate 32,529,167 of NC_134810.1, forward strand.
GTAGTCAGTTTTCATGCAAGACAACTCGTTTCATTTTTCACTGACCCTATGCCCAGCCCTTGTGGCACAGCCACTGGCTGAAATGAGGACACTGTTAAAAAATGCACACCTTAACATAAATACAAACTGCCCTCAATGACCCTAACCACCAAAATGACATATTCCCCCAAATCTGTCTGCATGGCAAGTCTAAGTCCACCACAGGGACAAAACTGCCATCTGCACCTCCACCTCATGAGTTGCATTGTGATCCTGTGCTCTACACACTCAGTAGTTAACAAGGAGCACTTCAGAAGTCAATAGTGATGCAGCAGGTCAATTGTATGGACAAACTTATTCCAATATATTTCAGAATTTTGTTCTTTCATTGACTACCCTTTATATAAGGAAAGGGGCCATTGGTATACAATATAACACAAACACATACACACACACACACATAAAAAAAAAAAAAAAAAAAAAAAAATAATAATAATAATAATAATAATAATAAAATTAGATAAATGAATAAATAAAAAGTAAATAAAAACAAACAAAATAGAATTAAATAAGTAAACAAATGAATACAAAAATACTAGAATTGTAAAAGATAAACTAATAAATGCACAAAAAATTCTTCACTACATACACATAACTAGACACACACAATTACACTATACATATATACATCCAGATACTTGTAAGTAAATAAATAGGTATTTTTATCTTTATCAATAGGGTAATTGCTTGCAACAAGATATACAAATTTAGTCTGCATTTCCTTTACACTAAGACTAGTGGTGGACACTTCTGGATTGTATAATTTCTATCTATTTTGAACTGGTAGTTCAAAGGAAAGCTAGTGCAAGGAGAATGGTCCTATTCCCCCCTCTCCTCAAAGCCATGACAGGAATGAGTGAAGAGTACTTTGTGAAGAAACCTAAACATTATATTATGAGTCTTACGTAGAACAGAATTGTTCTGTCCAAAGGAGACTATCATGTGTTCTTACTTGCTTTGTTTCCCACCCAGGTCTGTTCACAGGATGATAATTGTGTTTGGATGGATGTAGGATGGGTGGTGGCTGTATACTTTGAATTAATCACCCCCTAAAAGGTGAAAGGCCCTAAGGAATGTATATATTTTTTTTCATTCTCTCATTCCTACTACAATCCTCAAAGTTCCAAACAAATCTTGGACACCCTATGAGTTTTACAAAATAAATTCTCTTTCAATGCTGCCACTTTCCTTTCACTTTCACAACTCAACCTCCACATTCAACCCTTTGCCACCTAGCACTTCTCATATTTATATATATATACCAGTCTTTTTACCCCCCTTACAAGGGAGGTAGCCAAAAAACAATGGCACAGAATCCACTCCCACCCATTCCGTCCCCACATACTCCACACCCATTCACCCCCTCCCTCCCTCTTATCTTGGCTCCTCCTGGAAGACAGGTCATCCCTCCCTCTTCCCAATGTGTGTACCCCGCAGCTGCCAAGTTACATCTCCACTAAAAACTCCCATGGTCAAATAACCTCTTTTCCTTAGTAATTTACATGCAACAGTGTTCCCTTCATTCTTTTAGCTCTGTTTGTCAGCAACATCTGCTTTCTATTATCATTCATTCTATTGCTCATTCCATATCCACTTTATTACTTCCTCCACAATAATTTTTCCTGTCTTTGCTATCATATTGTCAGTCAACACTGCCTTGTCCTTTCCTATTCTCCATACTGGGTACTGACTAGACATGTTTTATATAGTCAATACTTTAGTGACACCTCTATGGGACCAGTAATACAGCATTCTTCTATGCATACATATACCAAAGGCTTTTTTCCCTCTTACAAGGGAGGTAGCCAAAAAACAAAGGCATAGAATCCACTTCCACCCATTTCGTCCTCACATACTCCACTCCCATTCAACCCCCTCCCTCCCTCTTATCTTGGCTCCTCCTGGATGACAGATAATCCCTGCATCTCACCCATTGCCCTGGGTGCTGTGTCACATGACACAGCACATCCACAGCAAGGCCACTTCACTTAATCGGCAACCCCCCTCTCCATCCCCTAATGTAGAAAGAGAGAAAATGGAGAGAAATCCCTTCAGGCTGTGTCAAATAATTTTTCACACATACTCCCTCACCCCATCCCCCACCCACTTCTTTTATAAGGGAAGAGAGGAATGTCTGTTGAGGAAGGACGGGAGAGGACAGAAGACAGGTGAATGGAGAATGGTTGTATATGGATGATGTTGTGATTGCATGAGGTGGGGGGTGAGGTAGTATGTGTGAGCAAAATTTGACGCAGCCCGAAGGGATTTCTCCCCGTCTTCTCCTTTTATGCAATGGGGGGATGGAGAGAAGGGCGGAGGGGTGTGGAGTGTATTCAGGGATGGAATGGGTGGAAATGATTTTATGCCTTTTCCTTTTTGGCTACCTCCCTTGTAAGGGGGAAAAAGCCTTGGCATATGTATGTATGTATGTATCTCCAAACAAAGCATATTGCTGATTAAGTTTAACTTCTATCTCTTCTTTCTACAATGCTCTTTAAAACTAATTTACCTCAATGAGTACCTCTTCAGTGCAATATTGTGCACAAGGATAGCAGCATTGCATTGCAAAATGAAAACAAAATTACCTAAGGAGCTTTCATAGCCACATAATCCTGTTCCCTCCAATTCCTTTCCATAGTCTCCTACTAGGATATCACTTTGTTCAATAAATTTCCTAAGAAGAAAAGATGTGTCTGACAACCTTTCTTAATACATGGCTCCATTCCAAACCCTCATCTTTGAGGGGACACAAGGTACTATGAAGTATCTTTTGTCTAGCCTTCATTTTATAAGATTTACAGCCTTAGCTTTACTTTTGCTCACCAACATTTTATCCACCATTATGTAACTTCTTTCAAACTTTGCCTCCATTTTATCCTATCTATAGTCTCTACACTACACATTCACCATTTCCTAGTTAGGGTTTATTATTATTTTTTTTTTTTGTACCAACAGCACTGAATGAGCAGAAACATGGAACATAAGAAAGGCAGCGGAGTTTAAATGTGTTTGAGATGAAATGCCTGAGAAGTATGGTAGGGATACTAGGCTGGATAGAGTGAGAAATGAGGAGGTGAGGAGGAGAGTGGGGGGTGGAGATGGAGTACTGGGATGGTTTGGACACATGGAAAGAATGAGTGAAGAAAGATTAGTAAAAGAGGCGTGGAAGGCACAGGTAGAAGGACTGAACATGAGGGGGCGATCAAGGATAAGAACAGAAGAATGAAGGAGACACCAAGAGACCATAAGGCATACACTAGGCAGTTCCATGTCTATCACCATCTGTCATCCCCATAGTTGTCTAACCATTTCTTAAAACAACTGATAGCTTCAGCACTCACTACATGGTTACTAAGTCTATTCCATTCGTTGACCATCCTATTAGTAAACCAAAATTTTCCTATTTTCTTCTTAAATCTAAATTTGTCCAATTCAAATCCATTCCTGGAGTCCCACCCTGTTATCTTAATATGATGACCTTGTTTGCATCATCCTTGTTAAAACCTTTAATCCACTTGAGGAAAGGGGTGTCTGTTGAGGAAGGAAGGGAGAAGACAGAAGATCAGGGTGAGTGGAGAATGGTTGTGTATGGATGGTATGGATGATGTTGAGGTGCATGGAAGGAAGTGGGTGGGTGGGCGGGAGGAGTATGTATTTTACCTAGTTGTATTATACGGGAAGCGGAGCTATGCTCGTAGTGACCGGTCTTTGTATTTTTCAGCATCTAGTTTGTTCTTAAATTCTTGTATAGTTTTTGCACACACTGTTGCCTCATCCAATTTGTTTTGTTTTAGGCGTCTACCACTCTGTGGGAAACTATTCTTTTTCAGATCTCTTTTATGACTACCCTTTTTGAGTTTCTTTTCATGTCCTCTTGTGAATGATATTTTGACGCAACCCGAAAGGATTTATCCCCATCTTCTGTTTTCTGCACGAAGGGACAGATTCCCCCCCCCCTACCAATTAAATGATGTGGCCTTGCTGTGGATGTGCTCTCTTGCTACATTGCTTCTGATCCACGGCAGTGGATGAGATGCAGGGATGACCCATCATCCAGGAGGAGACAAGATAAGAGGGAGGGAGGGAAGGGGGTGAATGGGAGTGGAGTATGTGGGGATGGAATGGGTGGGAGTGGATTTTATGCCTTTTGTTTTTTGGCTACCTCCCTTGTTAGGGGGAAAGAGCCATTGGTACATGTATTTTTTTATGCCTTCATCTCTACCAAGCAGAAAATACCAGATGTATTCATCATTAAGCAATTATTCATTTCTAACTTAGTATACTGTCCACACCCACAACTTTTTGTTTCAAAGCACAGCTTTTTGCATTTTCTTGCCCTCATCTTTTCTTTCCCCTTTACAGGGTACCAACTTAATTTTTCAGGCAGTCAATATTTCAGGAATTTCAGTGACATCCCTATAAACCAAGTCACTCAATGTTCTGTTAAGATCAGAAAAAAAGGAATACAGGAAATATAAACATGTGGTAAAATATCTAGTTCGACAACAGTTGAATAGATGAATACAAAGAAGTAACCATACAACTTCAGGTAGCCTAAAATTGCAAACTGAAAATTAGTACATACCACCCAAGCACCAGCATACCTAACCTCCCCTATTTTTTCCTGTTTAAAAACACTATCTTATACTGTCAATACAATTTCTGATATTTCTCCTCCTAAACTTGTTTGACTTTCTAAACTTATTTGTCCACTTTTCATTCTTTTGTTAATCCCTACCACCTCAGCAGATTCATTTTTATTTTTCCTTCAATATGCAACCTCCCTTTTTCACATCGTTTGAAATTTTCTCACTTGTCCTGTTTATGAGGGAAAATTTAAATCTAAAGGAGTGGATATTTTCCCAGCCATATAAAATAGCTTGGAATGACTAGAACAGTCCTTAAAGGAAACAATATTTTTCAATAGGTTAACCAGGATAGATCTCTCTTTGAAGAATGGGATGGAGAAGGCAGGGGATAGGCATAAGTAGAGAATGGTTAAGGATTTTTTGACACATCCCAAAGGGATTTCTCCATCTCAATTTTCCACATGAGGGGACGAGGAGCAAGCATTGCAATATAAATGAAACAGCCCTGCTATGTCTTGCTGCACTGCTTCTGACCCAGGCAGTGGGCAGGAGACAGAGATGCCTGATCATCCACAAGGAGCCAAGATGAGGTGGGAGTTGGTGTGTGCCTTGGTTGGATACCTCCCTAGTAAGAGGTGGTATATAAATAGAGCAGATGTTTTAGTGTAGTTTGGATGGTAGGTTCCATATTCTAATTATGGACAAACCAATGATCTATATAACTGGCTGACAGCTGGATTTTTGAAGTCAAAATTTTGCATTACTAGTCCCATTATCGTATTCGCTTTCTCCAACTCCTTGAATATCCAGGTGATTTGAAACATCATTTGCTATTTCACATCTTAGCATCATCAGTAAAGTCCACAATCAGTGTCATTGTTATGTACTGTAAACAAAAGTGGCCCTAAAACAAAACCCCGAGAAACTCTACTTGTAACATCTTTCCAGCTAGAAGTCTTACAATTCAGAACAACTCACTGTTTATGACTGTTCATTCAGTTTCTAATCCAGCTTAGCAAAAGCCTTTTCAAAGCCTAAATATATTAAATCTATACTTTTCTTTTTATGATAGTTTGAATTTTTTCTGCCAATATTTAAATTCAGCTGATACATCTTGGGTAAAGTATTCAATCACTCCACAGCCAGTGAGTTGGCCAACTAATTGCTCAGGAAGAGACCTTGTAGCACTGCCTATGATCATTAAGAGTGTTTGGTAGTGTAAGATAACATGTTCTATGGATTCATGAGTGGTCCCTGAATCTGGGGCATATGGTGTTCATTTCCAGGCCAATTCTGTGTTGGTGGCACTGACATGATTCATCTCCATGAGGTGGTCCTATGAGATCCTCAGTCATTTTTCTACTGCCCATCTTCAAACCACATTTACCTCCTCATTTCTATTTGGTGGTGCAGCCCTAAGGGGCCTGTGAATATGTGAAATTCTAATGTGGAGTGAAACGCTTACATTTCCAACATTACTTATTGACAAGAAGGCTGGGTAAATCTCCTGTCAACAGTATCACATTTTGGAAGGCTTCATTATGAACAATGCCCTTTGTCTACAAGGACTGTAAACAGCCATGTTTGGTGCAAAATGAAACTACCAAATCCTATTTACTTTCTTGACCTCCATGCCACCACCAAGATTCAAAGATGACTTTATCTTACACAATGGACATATTTGGATAACATCTCTGACACATTGTGGAAATGTGCTCCTACATCACTGACCTGGATTCATCACCTGTGAATCTAAGTAGTGGTAGTGAGGCAGGGGAAGATAACTTCAATGGTTGACTGTTTAACAGTAAATGTTATTTATACCCTATGGCACGAGAAAACACACTCTGAGGGATGGTCAAGGAAAAAATATCCTTTGATTTAGCCATCCCCTTACAAGGGGGAATAAGGCCTTTCTATCAATACGTATATCACTTTTATTGAGGTGGAGTGGAATGATCACAGCAAAGATTGGGTCAATCCTGAGCAAATGTCTACCTTAAGAAATAACCTAATACTAAAACTTATCTGCCAAAAATCTTTACTTGAAGTAAAGTTTTGAAGTGGGAAAAGAGATTGATTAGAGGAGAAGGTATGGTTGCACCTGGGCTTTGTGATGTTGCATGACTGTTCAATGTAAATGTGATTGGGAATGTAAAAAAAAATATATATATATATATATATATATAGAAAGAATACAAAGAGCAATAACAAAACTGGCACCAACTCTTTCCAAAATGACATATGAACAAAGACTGTCCAAATTAGAATTACCAATTCTGGAACAAAAAAGGGAAAGAGGAGACTTACTATCTATACAATAAAGAAACTAAAAAAAGATAATTACGAAAGAGACAAAAAAATAAATAAATAAATAAACAAATAAAATAAAATCTTCCCACACAGAGTGATAGATACTTGGAACAAATTGGACAAAGAAACAGTGTGTGCAAACACTATTCAAGATTTTAAGAAAAAAATTTATGCTGAGAGATACAAAGACAGGTCACCACGAGCATAGCTCCCTTCCCGTATAATACTAGGTAAATACACACACACACACACACACACATATATATATATATATATATACACACACACACATATATATATATACACACACACACACATATACATATATATACATACACACACACACTATCTACAGAATTATGAAAGGGATGGAAATTCTTGATAGAGATGACTTATTAAAATGGGACAGAAGCAAAACAAGAGGACAAGAGAATAAGCTAAAGAAGGACAGTTACAGAAGAGATTTGAAAAAGAAAAGCTTCCCACACAGAGTGAATGATGTCTGAAAAACGAAATTTGGAAACAGTGCCAAAACTATACAAGATTTTAAGAACAAACTGGATGAGGAGATACAAAAGCAGGTCACTACGAGCATAGCTCTTGTCCTGTAAAATACATACACATACCAAAGGCTTTTTCCCCCTTCCACGGGGGAAAATACAATTAGGTAAATATAGGAAAATACAACTAAGTAAATACATATATATATATATATATATATATATATATATATAAATATATATAAATATACATACGATTTATGGAATCATGAAAGGAATGGAAATCCTTGATAGGTTCGATTTATTGAAATGGGACAATGGAAAAACTCAAAAAGGATAACTATAGAAGAGATTTAAAAAAGGCTGGACACCTGGAATAATCTAGATAAAGAAACTGTGTGTGCAAGCACTATTCAAGATTTTAAGAACAAACTTGATACTGAAAGATACAAAGATGGGTCACCACGAGCATAGCTACCTTCCCGTATAATACAACTAGGTAAATACATACACACTTTTGTCTATTTGGACAAGGAAATGATAAAAAACTTAACTACACTAACAAGACCAAAACTTGAGTTTGCAGCAACACTATGGACACCCAGTACCAAAAAGAATATAAAGAAGTTAGAAAGAATACAAAGCGCAACAACAAAACTGGCACCAACTCTTTCCAAAATGACATATGAACAAATTGGACAAAGAAACAGTGTGTGCAAACACTATTCAAGATTTTAAGAAAAAACTTGATGCTGAGAGATACAAAGATGGGTCATGACGAGTATAGCTCCCTTCCCGTATAATACAACTAGGTAAATACACACACACACACATATATATATAATATACATAATATATATTATATATGATTTCAGGATTAAATGAATTGAATGATTATTTGTCAATAGAGAAACCTGACATAATGGAAATTGTGGAGACAAAACTGAAAGGTCCTATACAATCAAGCATGGTGGGACAAGGTTTATACTACCTTTGGTTGAAAAATAGGATGGACAAACAGGGGGGAGGAGTCATGCTATTGACTAGAAAGGACCTAAATGTAATAATGGCAACAGAAGGAAAAGACAATGGGGAATTAATCCCAATTAAAGACGAAAATAGCAGTATGAAAAGTAGAAAGTTTATAGTTGTATATGTGCCACCAAAAACTAAGACTTGAACTGATAGCAAACACTCAAAATTACTAATAGACACCAAGAATGAATTAACTGAGACACTGAAATATGGAGAAAATATAGTAATTGTGGGTGACTTTAATGCAAAGGAAATACAATGGGAAGAATTGACAATGGGAGGTGGGGAGGAACTCTGGGGCAATGTCCTACTGGATATGACCATCAATTACACATTGACTCAATGGGTTAAAGAAAATATTAGATATAGATAAAACGAAGAACCATTGAGACTAGATTTGATGTTCACCTCTGAACCTGAAATTGTGGAAGAAATAAACTATAAAGCACCAACTGGAAACAGTGACCACATACTAGTAGAAATCGAGCTTATGGGAGAGAGAGAGAGAGAGAGAGAGAGAGAGAGAGAGAGAGAGAGAGAGAGAGAGAGAGAGAGAGAGAGAGAGAGGAAAAAAAATATATATATATATGTCTGTTGGGAAAAATTTGCAAATGATGAAACAAAGACGGAAGAGAAATGGAACATTTTTAAAGAAATATACAAGGAGGGAACAGATAAACATGTGCTTAAGCAGAAACAGAAAAGGGAGTACATAAGGTGCTCATATAATAAAAAGTGTGGCGATGCTAAAAATAGGAGACAAAGCTTGGAAAAGAGACAAAAAAAAAAAAGAGAGACTAAATGGCAAACATACATCAAACTGAGAAATGAATACGTAGACATATGGCAAGAGAAAAAAAGAAACTTTGAAAAAGATATAATAGCAAATTGCAAAGACCAACCTAAACTATTTTACAGATATATAAATGACAAACTAAAAGACAAACATGAAATAGTGAATCTGCGTGAAGAAAATAAAGAATACACAGATGTAGAAATGGCTGAAGTAATGACCAGACACTTTAAGTCTGTATTTACAATTGAAAGCTCACAAATGTGGGATGATAGTCACCAAGAAGGATCCCCTAAAATGAAAGAAATAACGGTGACACAGAAAAAAATAAGGGACCAAATAAGGAAACTCGATATCAGAAAGTTACATGGGCCAGACGGAATAGCGAACTGGATATTAAAAGAATGCATAGATGAACTCACAGATAAAATACACAAGATAATTGACTTCTCACTCAAAGAAGGAAAAGTACCACAAGACTGGAAAAATGCTAATATTGTACCAATATATAAGGGAGGAGATAAAGAAGATCCAACAAATTAGGACATCTAGGAGGGAATATTCACATGAAGCAGTTGCTCAGATCATTGCTTTAAAGGAATCTGGTCTGCAAACCAAGCAAATAGTGCAGCAAATTGGTGCCAGTGATGGGTTTCTTCACGGAGCGGCACCTTTTGTAATTCAGGTCCTTGATGCGGCGGCGTACTGTTTTCACAGACACACCACCAAACAGATCTGGGTCGTCCTGCTCTATTTTCCTGGCTGTGGTTCTTGGAGTAGACTCCAAAGAATGTTTCAAAATATTGTGGGCCCAACCCGAAGTCTTCTTAGGCCTACCAAACCTTGGTTTTGAAGATGGCAGGTTGTTCCCTCCCTCTTCATAAAATCTGGCAACCTACCGGCACACTGTTCTCTAACTGGCACCAATATGCTGTGCTATTTGCTTGGTTTGCAGGCCAGATTCCTTTAAAGCAATTATCTGAGCAACTGCTTCACATGAATATTCCCTCCTAGAGGTCATAATAGGGTCGTACAGATGCCTGGAGTGGTAAAAATGTGACACGTCAGAGAGAATATTCTAGGAGCACTCACCGCAGCAATCCTCTTCCCACAACAGCTAGATGCACACTAACCACCATTTTGTGCTGCCACGTGAATCAGACTATCCTACACTACACACAGCCCGGCCATCACTTTTGTCCGAATTCAATACTATTTCATATGGGTACGGTTATAAAATGGGCAAAATTCTTTTCCTCCCGCCCCACCCTGCCATCACTTTTGTCCGGTACTGTATATATATATACCCATGGAAGAAGTGAATATGAGGGGACATCCTAGGATGAGATGGATGGATGGAGTAAAAGGGCATTGGGAAAGAGAGAAATGTCTGTTGTGGAGGGACAGGAGAGGACAGAAGATAGGGGTGAATGGATAAAGGTTGCGTATGGATGATGCTGTAATGCATGTGGAGGTGGGGGATGGGGGGGGTGAGGGAGTATGTATGAGAAATAAATTGATGCAGCCCTATGGGATTTCTCCCCGTCTTCTCCTTTTCTGCATGAGGAGACGGAGAGGAGGTGGTCACCGAATTAATGAAGCGGCCTTGCTGTGGATGTGCTGTGTCTTGTGACACTGCTTCTGACCCAGGACAGTGGATGGGATGCAAGGATGACCTGTCATCCAGGAGGTGCCAAGATAAGAGGGAGGGAAGAGGGTAGAGGGGAGTGGAGTATGTAGGGGATGGAATGGGTGGGAGTGGTTTCTATGCCTTTTTCTTTTTGGCTACCTCCCATGTAAGGGGTAAAAAAGCCTTTGGTATATGTATGTATGTATGCATCGTATGTATATATGCATATATATATATATATATATATATATATATATATATATATATATATATACACACACACACACATATTTGTATGTATGTATATACCATAACTGCCATAAGTCTGTACACGATAATGCTGACGTCAATACTTATGCCACAAATTGGAAGTCCCTGGCCCTCAATATCTTGAGCGAGCCAGATATTTTTCCGTATGCCTGGCATCGAGACCAAGGTTGGCTACCACTAGGGCATGCAGTGTTTCCAGGCTCGGTGTTGTTTGAGATTCGACAGGGGGAGAATCATATTTCTGGAGTTCCGTGCTTTGCCTTTTATTTTACATAAATTCTCAGTGGTTTGGCGTCTGTTGCCAGCTATGGGAAGTGGATGTGAAATTGAATGTGACAAAATTGCTGCTATAGTGGCCCTGTTTAAGGCAGGGCATTCTGTGAAGATAATCTCTGAAAATATATGAGTTACAGTGCAACTCTGGTTCTTACATTTCAAGGAGGGATGGGGGGGAGCAGCACTGCACTGTACAAAGAGCCACACCACCTAATACTCTAGGTTTCTCCTGCTGAATTTGTTTAGCAAATATACAAGGAAACTTGTCTATCTCACACTTAATAACATTTAAAGTGCATGGTGCGAGTTTCCAGGGTCTGCTACAAGCGCTGACGTGGGGTAGGTAGTGATGCCCCCCCCCCCCTCCTTGAAATGTAATAACCAGCTTTGCACTGAATACACTGAGATTTCCTTCACAGAATTCCCTGCCTTAAACAGGGCCATTATTGCAGCAATCTTGCCACATTCAATTTCATGTCCACTGGCCATAGCCGGCATCACAGATGCCAAACCACTGAGAATTTATGTAAAATCGAAGGCAAAGTGCGAAGCTCCAGAAACGTAATTCTTCCCCTGTTGAATCTCAAATAGCACCAAGTCTGGAAACACTGCATGCCCTGGTGGCAGCCAACCCTGGTCTCTATGCCAGGCATATGAAAAAATATTTGGCTTGCTTGGGATATTAATGGCTAGGGACTTCTAATTTGTGGCATGAGTATTGGTGTCAGCATTATTGTGCTCAAAGTTATGGCGGCTATTGTATATATATATATATATATATATATATATATATATATATATATATATATATATATATATATATATATATATATATATATATATATATATATATATATATATATACACACTCAGTGTAATTCAAAATATTATTCCTCTTCATTCAACTTATACATTTTTAACCAGAATTTTCTGCATCTATGATGCTCTTCCTATAGGAGGAACTCTGTAATGTTAAACCATATCAGCATCATGAGGCTCTTCCTTACTTCCTTGAACTCTGTCCTGTAAGCATACCTTTCGTACCTGTTTCCTATCATTCAGTCATCAACTACATCTCACTTTTCTGTCAGATGTCTTTTCTACATTACACAATCACACATTTTAGATACTACTATTCTCACATGTATTCCAAATATCAAATCCATTTTCTTATATTATTTGAGAACTTTTCCTTTAAAATTCATACCTGATAAAGCTATATGTTACATTCATCACTTACACACAACTTAATTTACATACCAATTCCACATGTATGTATATACAAGGGCATACCGGTACCTGCCAATGTATAAGTACACAATGCGGCTTGATATGTCGACCTTATATACAAAGATTTTTCTCCCTTCATGCAAAAGCTTTCCAAACCATTCACATTTTCATTCTTGTCTAAAGTCATTTAACACTTAAATTACAAAAACACAAGACTAAATAAATTTAATAAATTGCCAGCAGTAGTATGCGATGGCCAACCCATAAGTAAATTCATGAAAATATGTAACAGGTTACAAACACAAAAAGACCACATTATAATAATCAGCTTTCAAATGATACAAACGTCCAATAGAAGAAAATGCAAAATTACATGCAAGGCAGACAAAGCAGCAACTACACAAAACACATGCACCAACACCCACACACTCGCACTAACACAAATACATGCTTGCCAAGAGAAAAGAGGCCACACTGCAGATATATATTTCACTCCATTCATTTTGACTGTTCAAAACAAATGAAACAAAATAGGAAAGAGATAAATTAATAAATAATTAAATAAATCCAAACAAATAAATAGAAATAAACAGAAATAAATAAATAGAAATAAATATATAAATAAATATACAATATAGATAATAAAAATAAAAACTGTACACCAATGGTCCCCAACCGTGGCTTGTGGACAACAGGCCACCATCAGAAGTCTATCATGGCACCCATAGGGGTTCACCAGAGAGATCTTTTTGATATCAACTTCTGTTTATCTGGAAAAACCTATTAGTATTAGTTTTTTATTTATTCATTTATTTCTTTTCCCTTTGGTGCTTGCCACTGTATCTACAATGAGGGAAGTGGCCTGCACCTTTCAAAATCTTGGGGATCATTGCTGTACATACATCACAAAGCACGTTCGACAGTAAGTATGACACATCTCTGAGATATACTCATTCACCTACAAACCCATATACTCATTCACCTACAAACCCCACCCACACTCAACATGTAGACGCATTTACTTGTGATAACCTTTGCAATATATCACTAAAGTTTTTTTTGGCTTTACATCATCAAAGGGATGGGTGAAGCAGACCGAGTAATTTGACCCTAGTAACATACTACATCCTGAAAGCACTCATACCAAGACTTGCATCTCATAACCAATTCTTACAAAGCATATAGGGAATCTATCACATAAATACTAAGTATCTTGTAGAAAACCGCACATTCTGACATGTAAATTCATGAATTAATTCGTAACAATGGCCACCTTTAATAGTTTGTCCATACGTAAAAAGACCTTTGGATCATTATCCCTTCCCCAAATACCAGAAACATAATTTTGCTTCCCTATGTAAAAACAAAAGCAGAATGCTGTTGTATAGAGGCCATTCCAAATTATTTCACTGCAACTATTAACACATACATGCCTCCCATAATACCTCCTTTTCTTATTGCTTAGTTTAATTTGACTGAAAAAAAAAGAGGTGAAGTTGAATTATTCTGCTTTTGAAACTACACGGAACCAAACTTGGATCTGGAGATAAGCTCAACATTCTCTTGCTCCTCTACTGCTACAGCCATAATCTTAACCTGGCCAGGTCAAGACAGATAGCAAATGAGTGAGAGGAACCAACCCAATTTGGTTGTGTGCACATCTGGCCAGGATGGAGCACAACCAATCTGAGCACTGCTTAGCAAGAGAGAATGTTAAAGGTATTCATTGCAGACGATACCTGCACCCCTTCTAATACTGGGGCTCTATATCTTAGTAGCAGGGTTCATCAGCAACATGTAATTCATTTCTAAGAACACTATTTAACTTGTGCGACTTGGGGTAAAATAAAGAAGCTTGGGAAATGCCTTGAGGAAGATATATATATAGTTGTACTAATAGACAGGTGAATGATTCTTTGGAACAAGTTTTCTGAATACCTGCTGCAACACCTTTAAAGCAACTCCTTGTTATTTACTTCTAACTGAATTATGTAGAAAAGGAAGGAGACAAATATTTTCCATGATTTTCATATCCATTAAAAATATATATATATATATATATAAACATTTTATTGATTGACAACCTCCCTCAAGAAGAAAAATTTCTATGAAATCATGGAAAAGTTTGTCACCCTTCGACACAAGAGATACACAGTGAGCACCTGCAGCAACTGATGGAGAAGTGGTGATGAAGAAGCAGTGGAGATACCTGGTGGCCTTAGCTGCACATGCTGTGTTTCCGTTTGATGGCAGAACTTTGGTTTGGGTTGCTAGCTTTGGTGTTACGCCCCATGTGGCTTGGTCTGGGATAAGCTTTGTCATCTGGTCTTTGGTTTTCAGTTCCCCTCTGACATGGGCTGAGTTTGGCTGCTTTCATTTCCTGCATCTTGGCAATAGCTGCCAAAGTCAGCAGGCCTGACAGAGGTCCTGGAATGTTGCTGTTGCCCCTCTCTCCCCCCTTTGACTTGCTCCCATCAACTGCTTTGTCCCCATTCCTCATCAAATTACCCGGGGGTACTCTGATGGCAACAATCTTGCCATCAGAGAGGCGTAGGTAGATTCCTTTTTGGGTTTTGATGACCATCACTGACTGGCCTGACTTCAACATAATTGGCTTGCCATCACCCGAGTTGGTTGGAATGGCCACATCTGAAAGCAGGAGAATAAATAGTAATACCCCAAAAATGAACATTTTGCTTAAAAAGAAAAGAAAGAAAAGGAAAAGGAAAATTACATTTTAATTAGAAAACAATTTGTAATACTCTTGATAAAATATCAGCAAAGGATACAAATTAGATCAGATTAGCACTGACCTCCCTGACAGACTACAAATATTTCCTTATTTCACTGATACACTATGTAATAGGACCAATGACGGGTACCTGCAAGGTGGACATCAGAGAATCATCTTCCTACTGTCCTTCTTCAAAACCCATTAATGCCCTCGCCTCCACCTGGAGTGTTCCCCAGAGGGGCTGACACATAAATCTCCAGAATGGGCCCCAAGATCTCTCTATCAATTTCAACTAGATTTCTGCCACTACCAACAAGGATAAAGTTCCAACTATCAGGCCCTGCTGTAGAAGTGCTGTGTCTTGCTCCATTGCCTTTGAACTGAGCAGTGTGGCAGAGAACATGGATGACCCTTCATCCATGAGGTGCCAAGATGGGGTTGGATGGGTGTGCGATGGTGTATGCTTTGACTCGGCCATCCCCCTTATGAGGTAGTAAAAGGTCTTTCCCTATATAGAGGTACATTTTCACACATGGGGAGCACCCCTTCAATGATAAAAAACCAACCAACCCATTTTTACTACAACACACAATGGTCAAGTTTCTTCCCAGAGAGATCAATGGGAGGAGCTGAAGATCATTGCCAGGCACTCAAGAGGCCATGGGTTTCCACTCAGTGAAACTTGAGGCAACAATTATCATTTGACACTACAGAGTAGATGAAACGAGTTTAAAAAAAAACCAGACATATCAATAATAATATTAAAGAACTAGTAGTAATAACAATAATAATAATAATGCATACACAAAACATCAAAAGACCCTTTTCCCATTATAGGGGAGAGGGAGGGTTGAGTCAAAGCATACGACCACCCTTAACCCGTCTAAATTCCCATTTGTTGTCTATCCCATTTTTACTCCTTGTGGATGACAGGTCTTCCCTCTCTCATACCCACTGCTTGGGTCAGTGGCAATGCTGCAAGACACAGCATCAAGGCCCAATAGCCAAAGCTGTATTCTCACAATTTCATTATATGGCACCCCACCCCCTACCCCCATCCACTGAAGAAACAATACTAAAGGCAAGTAGGAATCCCTTTGGGCCATATCAATTTCCCATCCACTCCAGACTTTAGAAAACATACATATATATATACCAAAGGCTTTTCCCCCCTCATAGGGGAGGTAGCCAAAAAACAAAGGCAAAAAACCACTCCCACCTATTCCATCTCCAACATATTCCACTCCCCTCCACCCTCTTATCTTGGCGCCTCCTAGATGACGGGTCATCCTTGAATCTTGCCCACTGCCCTGGGTCAAAAGCAGTGTCACAAGACACAGCACATCCACAGCAATTGCTGCCTCATTAAATTGGTGAGCCCCCTCTGTCCCATCATGCAAAAAAGAAAAAGACGGGGAGAAATCCCTTCGGGCCGTGTCAAATTATTTCTCACACATACTCCCTCACCCTCCATTCTCCACCCACTCCCCCTCATACATCACAGCATCTATCCCTCTCATCCTAGGTAGCCCCCTCATGTTCACTCCTTCCACCTCTACCTTCCACACCTTTTTAACCACCTTTCTTCACTCAATTCTTTCCATATGTCCAAACCATCCCAGTACTCTTTCATCAACCCAATCTCCCAACTCCCTTCTCATCCTCACCACCTCATTTCTCACTCTATCTAGCCTAGTAACACCAATCATACTTCTTGGGCACCTCATCTCAGACACATTCAAACTCCTCCTTTCTTATGTTCCATATTTCTGTCCCATATAGTGCTGTTGGCACAATCACCCCTTCATACAATCTCCTCTTGGCATCCATTCCCAAATGTCTATTTCCTCATTACACTTTTTATCCCCCGAGGCATTTACTCACTTCTCTCAATCTACATTCTACCTCCCCCCCAACTCCTCCCTTTCCTGCCACATTTCCACCCAAGGATCTAAAAATATCCACTTCTTCCAGTCTCTCTCCCTTAATACTCACTTCCAGTCTGCTGCCACTCTCTCCCCTTGTATATCTCATTACCTTACTTTTACCCACATTTATCTTCAACTCCCTTCTTTCGCACACTCATCCAAACTCTGTCAGAAAACAACTAGCTTATCTCCCACTTTTCTCCATTTTCATTAACCATCTCCAATCTCTGATCCACTACCCTTGCATTTACCTCTCACACCACCCCATCCATGTATAAATTGAACAGCCAGGGCAACATACATCCCTGATGAAGTCCCACCCCTACCTCAAACCACTCACTCTCTCCATTTCTAATCCTAATACAAGCTCTACTACTCTCATAAAAACTCCTGAATGCTCTTAAAAGCTTTCCTCCTATCCCATATATCTGAAATATCTCCCACAGTGCCATACCGTCCACCCTGTTATAAATCTTTTCCAGATCCATAAAACCCCAAAAAACATCCTTACTTTTTCCTATAGCTTTCTCACATATGTCTTACCACAAAAATCTGATCTACACAACCCCTACCTTTCCAAAACCCACACTGTTCCTCACCAATTACTTCCTCTGTTCCCCTCCTAATCCTCTCAATCATGACCCTCCCATAAGCCTTCCTGACTACACTTAACAAGCTAATCCCTCTGAAACTGCTAGTCCCAC
Source organism: Oratosquilla oratoria (assembly GCF_046742065.1). Lineage (NCBI taxonomy): Eukaryota > Metazoa > Arthropoda > Malacostraca > Stomatopoda > Squillidae > Oratosquilla > Oratosquilla oratoria. Next base: position 32,547,208 of record NC_134810.1, read on the forward strand.
TTTCCCTTGTAAAGTGGAACTATACAAGCACTCCTCAAGTCCTTAGACACTCTACCCTCTCTTAAACAAATATTAAATAACCTCACCAGCCAGTCCACCATCACTGTACTTCCTCTTTTTATTCTGCAGACATGACATTTTTCAGACATTCTGCATGACTTTAGAAAACAGACAAGAAGAAATCCCTTATGATAATGAATAGTAATTACAATCCATAATATACATACAAAAAGGCCTTTTCCCCCTTATAATGGGGTGGCTTTGTCAAGGCATACACCCATCTGTCCCTTCTATCTTACTTCCTTGTGGATGAAGGGTCATCTCAATCCTCTGCCCACATCTTGAGTCAGAAGTTATGCTGCAAGGCACAGCACCTCCACAGCAGGGTCCTTCAGCTGAAGCTGGTTTATCCCTACAACTTCATTACCTCCTCATCCACTCCAGAATTTAAAGTGCTAGTAAGTTCCTTTGTTTTTCATCCATTCACAACTCTCCACTCACACCTATCTCTTAACCCTTCCCTTCCCTGCAGAACAGACATTCTCCTTGTACCTATGCCCCCTTTCAACCCATCCATCCACTTCATTCTTGGTTTTCCCTTCAAGTTTACTCTATCCACCACTGCCTTCAACACACTTTTTTTTTTCTTCTAGTTTTTCTTCCCTCATTCTTTTTGGATGCTCAAACCATCTGAGTATTCTTTGATCAAACCATCTGTAACCAAACTTCACTGAAAACCCATTTCCTTTATAATTGTCAACAACTTCATAGAAATCCAACCTGTTTCTACCAAAGGTGAATCTTTCATGACAAACAATTAATACTTTTGCTGTGCAGAGCCCTCAGCCAAACAAAATTGTTTGTCAGCAGTTTAGTAAATGATTACCCATAAAATACTGCAAAAAAATTAATGAAGACAGCTTTTTTTTTTTTTTTTTTGTAGATGAGTTTCCTTCTGCTATATAAAATCACCTGGCAGAAGCTAGAATAACTGACTAAATTCACAAAACACAGCAAAAGGGTTAATCTAACATGAAAATCTTACTACTACAAAATAAAATATTTCAGCATGCTATGAACAATATATACTTTCAGGAACAACCATCAAGAAGAGTTTGTACAAAAAGTCATTTAGAGTAACCTAAATTTAGAGGTGTGTGTGTATTTACCTAGTTGTATTTTATGGGATGAGAGCTATACTTGTAGTGACATGTTTTGTGTGTGTGTGTGTGTGTGTGCATATGTTCATATATATATAATGGGAAGTACCAAGATAAGATAAGAGGGAGGGAAGAAGGTGGAGGGGAGTGGAGTATGTAGAGGATGGAATGGGTGGGAATTATTTCTATGCCTCTGTTTTTTGGCTACCTCCTGTGTAAGGGGGAAAGAAGCCTTGGTATATGTATGTATATATATATAAAAGCCAGCTGTTGTTTGCAGACAACATTGCACTTGTACCACGATCAGAGGAGGAATTGAGGAAGTTAGTGACAGAGTTTGGGAAGGTGTGCGAAAGAAGGAAGCTGAAGATAAATGTGGGTAAAAGCAAGGTGATGAGATGTACAAGGGGAGAGAGTGGCAGCAGACTGGAAGTGAGTATTAAGGGAGAGAGACTGGAAGATGTGGATAGTTTTAGATACTCGTGTATGAATGTGGGAAGAAAGGGAGGAGTGGGGGTGGAGGTAGAATGTAGATTGAGAAAGTGAGTAAATGCCTTTGGGGATTAAAAAGTGTAATGAGAAATAGACATTTGGGAATGGATGCTAAGAGAAGATTGTATGAAGGAGTGATTGTGCTGACAGGGTAGACAGGAAGGCACTGTGGGAGGTTTCACAGATATATGGGATGGGAGGAAAGCTGTTATGAGCAGTCGATAGTCTTACAAGAGTAGAGTCTTTTATTGATCTCAATAAATTATAGGTTTCTATGACTATTTTATTAATATGCTTATCCGGTGTCATGTCTTTGCTGATCATCACTCCAAGGTCTTTTTCCGAGTTTACTTTTTTGACCTCTTCACCAATTTTATATTTTCTCGATATTCTGTTTTTACTTTTTCCAAATTCCATTATACTACATTTCTTGATATTGAATTTCACTTCCCACTTTTGAGTCCATTTCCAGATCTTGTCCAAGTTTTGTTGTAATGAGTTGCAATCCTCCTCCGTTTTTACTTTCTTTAGTATTTTTGCATCGTCTGCAAAGAAATTCATATAACACTCTACTCCTTCGTCCATGTCATTTATGTACAGTATATAGCAAACATGATTGGGGCCAGTACTGATCCCTGCAGGACACCACTTATCATTTCTTCCCAATTTGAGAATTTGTCTCTAATTACTACTCTCATTTTTCTCCCAGTCAGGAAGTCTTTTATCCATTCCAATAATTTTCCTGATGCCACCTATTGATTCTATCTTCCTTATTAGTTTATTGTGTGGTACTTATCAAATGCCTTTTGTAGGTCCAGAAAGGCACAATCTGCCCGACCATCTCTTGTGCAATGTCTATTATTCTTGAGTAGAAGTAGATCAAGTTTGTACATGATCTTCCTTGTCTGAATCCAAAATTATTTGGATTCAGTATAGTTTTTTCTTCCAAATGTTTAACCCATCTATTTTTGACAACCTTTTCACAAATTTTTGCTACTGTGCTTGTCAGGGAGACCGGTCTGTAATTTGATGGTTCTTCCTTGTTTACTCCCTTATAAATTGGTACAATGTTTGCCTTCTTCCAGTGCTGTGGCACTTTTCCTTCTTTAAGTGAGAATCTAATTATATTGTATATTTTGTCTGTTAATTTTTCCATGCATTCTTTCAGTATCCAAGTTGCAATTCTGTCTGGACCATGTGATTTTCTGACGTCAAGGGTTTTGATTTGGTCACTGATTTCCTTTTGTATTACAATTATTTCTTTCACTGAGGGGGACCTCTCTCTCTATTTCCTCACAGTTAGGGGTGGTGTGAGAGGTAAATGCAAGGGTAGCGGGCCAGGGATTGGAGATGGTTAAAGAAAATGGAGAAAAGTGGGAGATAAGCCAGTTGTTGTTTGCTGATGACACTGTGCTTGTAGCAGGATCAGAGGAGTGATTGAGGAAGTTAGTGACAGAGTTTGGGAAGGTGTGCGAAAGAAGGAAGTTGAAGATAAATGTGGGTAAATGTAAGGTGATGAGATGTACAAGGGAAGAAAGTGGCAGAAGACTGGAAGTGAGTATTAAGGGAGAGAGACTGGAAGAAGTGGATAGTTTTAGATACTTGGGTGCAAATGTGGCAAGAAAGGGAGGAGTGGTGGAGGTTGAATGTAGATTGAGAGAAGTAAGTAAATGCCATGGAGGACTAAAAAGTGTAATGAGAAATAGACATTTGGGAATGGATGCTAAGAGGAGATTGTATGAGGGAGTGATTGTGTCAATAGCACTGTACAGGGCAGAAAGATGGAACATAAGAGAGGAAGAGAGAAGTTTGAATGTGTTTGATATGTGCCCGAGATGTATGATAGGTGTTACTAGGATGGTTTGAGTGAGAAATAAGGTGAGGAGACAGGGGGTGGAAAGGGAGATAGGGTGGATGAAAGAGTACTGGGTTGGTTTGGACACATGGATAGAATGAGTGAAGAAAGATTAGTAAAGGAGGTATGGAGGGCAGAGGTAAGAATGAAGGGGGTGACCAAGGATGAAATGGATAGGGTAAAAGGACCATTGAGAAAGCGGGTAATGTCTGTTGAGGAAGGGAGAAGACAGAAAATAGGGGTGAATGGAGAAGGGTTGCGTATGGATGATGCTGTGATGCATGAAAGGGAGGGTGGGGGATGGGGGGGGGAAGAAGTGTGAGAAAAATAAATTGATGCAGCCTGAAGGGATTTCTCCCTATCTTCTCCATTTCTGCATGAGGGGATGGAGAGAGGGATCACTGATTAAATGAAGCTGCCTTGCTGTGGATGTGCGGTGTCTTGCGACACTGCTTCTGACCCAGAGCAGTAGATGAGATACAGGGATGACCCATCATTCATGAGGAGTCAAGAGGGAGGGAGGAGGGTGGATGGGAGTGGAGTATGCGGTAATGGAATGGATGGGAGTAGACTTTATGCCTTTTTTTGACTACCTCCCTTGTAAGGGGGAAAAAAGCCTTTGGTATATGTATATGGAGGTGCTAAGATGAGAGGGAGGGTGGAGGGGTGTGGAGTGTTTTCAGGGATGGAATAGGTGGGAATGATTTTATGCCTTTTCCTTTTTGGCTACCTCCCTTGTAAGGGGGAAAAAGCCTTGGTATATGTATGTATGAATATATACCTATCTATGGCATAACAATGTCCAATATTTGCCCTGACTTGGTCATCCACAGGAATCTTAGAGAAATGGGTCAACGAATGGGTGTTGAATGGATGTGGGATGGGTGATGGGCAAGTGTATGAAACTCGGCCACTCCCCTTATATGGGGGAAAGGGGCTTTTTGAATATGTACAAATATTACTGAATAACTACCTTTTCTGGATGATAACATCCTTACACATACAGACAATACTGTTTTGCTAACACAAACAGTATCAGTACTATGCTGGGTTCACAGATTGGCAATCAAATTTGGTAAGACTTGTTACAGAAAACTGAAAGTTAATATAGTGATATCCAATGGTGGAAGGCATAAGGTATACAGTTACATGGGGAGCAAAATGGACATGCGTGTGTGTGTGTCTGGGGGGGGGGGGTTCAGTGGAAGTATTTAAAGGCATGTATTTACCTAGTTGTGCCAAATATTATATCTGGAAATGAGAGCTAGGTATGCAGAGATAAAAACTGCATACGAGGTACCAAGACATACTGAATTTAAAGGTGCTAATGACTTGTCCATTCCTTGTTAATAATCAAAAATAAACTAATCAGCTATCTTTTAAATTATCATGCATGCATATAGTCATAATAGTAGGAAATAATGTACATACCAACATCCACTGTTGTACAAACTGCTTTTTACACCTACACCATCCCCTTTCCTACCTTTGGGTACTGTTATTTGCTGTACAGACACGCCTTGCTTAGCTAGGGCTTCCACTGGGAACTGGGAAGGCTGAGCTGCCTTGGTGAGGTAGCCAGGTCTGATAGAGACACCCCCGCCCTCAATACGCTGTCCCATCTCAGCCTGGAGAGGCCTTACAGTACCAACTGGTTTGGCATACACAACACCACTGAATGAAAAAGTGTATGAAAAAGAAGAAGAAAAAAAAAAAAAAAAAGCATGTTTTATCACAAGTTTCTGGGAAAAAATATAATCAATTACATGTTTGTATGGGTCACAAATTTATGCTACATTATTTTTCTTAAGATACAGAGAGAAGAGAAAAAATATATATATCCTTATCAATCAATATAAATACAATGCTCAACACAAAACAATCAACTTGACAAAGAATTGAACTCACCCAATTTTAGTACCCATGATGTATTGTTGACCTTGTCCAGTCTTGGGGTAAAAGGCAGCATAAGAAGGTCTACTATAGCTGATATTTGCTTGTTTTTCTAACTCATACGATCTTTTGGCTAAACGTTTTTCTGCTCTTGAAAGCTTTTTGTCCTTTCTATCAACCAATAACGATTCATGTTTAAACGGTGCCCTGGTTAAAAGTTTGTCCAGATGTTTGACGACATCATGTAGAATTTTATCACTATACTCGTCTAATTTATCACTTAAGTCTACTACTTCTGGGTCCTCCTCATCATCACATAAAAGATTGCTAATATCTTTGGAGGACAGGTGTGCATCAGGATTCATTTCATCTACAATACGGTCCGATATGCCCTGTTTATTAACTTGTCTATCATAAATCCTCCTTTCAAGAGAGTTATCTGTGACCAGTCGATAAATGTGGCATGGTTTACGTTGGCCATAACGATAGACACGGCATACAGCTTGGGTGTCATGGCACGGATTGAACGACGCATCAAACACAACTACACGATTCGCACCCACCAAATTAATACCTAGACTACCAGCTCGAGTGGACACTAGGAAGAGTCTTACATTTGGGTTGTTGTTGAACTCATTGATGAGTTTTTCCCTATCTTGTGCTGATGTACTGCCGTCCAATCGGAAATAAGATCTATTACGCATCCAGGCCTCGTATGTACCTGGAATGTAGCACCTCTGCAAAAATTCTTCTAGCAATGATAAGGTGAAGAGTGACTGGGAGAACACCAAAACACGATCATTTACAGCAATACTGCCCTCCAGAATCTTAAAGAACACCTGGAATTTGGCGGAAGTAACCAGAAGACCTGGGACATAATCCTTAAAAGGATCCTCAGCCCAGTCAAAGGTAATTTCCTCCTTCTTTTCTTCTTTCTTTTCTTCTTTCTTCTCACCCTCCTCTTTGCCCTCTTCCTTAATTTCTTCTTTAATAACTTTCTTATCCTCTGTCTTAATGTTATCTTTGGAATCTTCTAATTCAGACTTGGGCATAGAGTCTGTGGCTTCTAACTTAACACTAGGCATACTATCCTTTTCTTGCTGCTGCTGTTGCTGCTGCTGCTGCTGTTGTTGTTGTTGCTGTGGTTGCTGCTGCTGGTGTTGCTGCTGTTGCTGCTGCTGTTGCTGCTGCTGCTGTTGTTGCTGCTGTTGTTGTTGTTGTTGTTGCTGTTGTTGTTGTTGCTGTTGTTGTTGTTGCTGTTGTTGCTGTTGTTGTTGCTGCTGCTGTTGTTGTTGTTGATGTTGTTGAGCACTGGCATTAGCATTAGTGCCATTATTCGTAACACCACCAATACCATTACTGTTCTGTGCAAGGCCCATTGATGCAGCATCACCTGCAGGGGTGGCACTGGTGGTGTTAGGGGCTACCACATTTACATTAGTCATGTCTGGATGTACACTCTGACTGGCATCTACACTACCACCTAGCCCCTGGTTAACACTCGCATTCACATTCACATTGGGGTTTACACTTGGGTTCACATTTGGATTCACATTAGGGGTCATGGCTTGATTTACATCCTGGTTCATGTCTGGGCCTAGGCCCTGGTTCAGGCCTTGGTTAAGCCCTGAATTGAGACTCTGATTGACATCCTGGTTAACTCCTGGATTCATTGCTTGGTTCAAAGCTTGATTCATGCTGTCATCCAGGCTCATGCCCTGGTTGACACCTTGACTCAAACTGGAGTGTAAACCACCTCCTCCAAGGGAAGATCCTAAACCAGAGTTAAGCCCTTGGTTGGGTGCGAGATTCATGCCTAGACTATTGCTGTCATTCATGGTGAGGTTCATGCCACCAGGGTTGGAAGTAAAGGGGTTCTGTGCACTGTTATGTGAAGGTGGGAGGTTCTGCATGGTTGGGGTCATGGGTGGGTAACCAGGAAGGTTCTGGTTAAAGGAAGGATGGGGATTATATTGTGGAGGGTACTGGTGGTGGTAGGAGGGATAAGATGGGGGTCGGTTAGGATCACTGTGCCCATAACCCTGATTGTACCATGGGTTTGGGGGCATACCATAGTTGGGCATATTGTAGCCTGGCATGTAGTTTCCCATGAGAGCAGGGTTCTGTCCCATGTTGTGCTGCATGTTCTGCCCCATATGGCCAAGTGAACCACCAAGACCTGCACCAAACTGTTGGCCCATAGGAGCGCCATTGCCCATGCCAGGCCACATGGGGGCCTGTACAGGGTTGCGATGCATTGCTCCTGGTCCTTGCCCCCAATTGTTGACACCATGGTGAGATGGAATGTTCAACTGGGAGGACACTGGTGGCGCATAGGCTGAGGACTTGCGGGATTTGGGTTTTCCTTCTACATCATCCAGATCCAGGTCAAAGTCTTCGTTGATTTTACGCTGGATGAAGTTGTACAAAACATCAGGATGATTCCAGATCTGCAAATGATTATATGCATTAGAAGTATCTGGATTCAAATACTATATAAAATAACATATAACTTTCCAAGGATCAATAATGCATACCTGCGCAAGTGGTGGTTCAGTAAGATGTCAGGGAGAATCATATCTCTGTTGCTTGTCTTAAGAACCTGACACTACCTACATCTCCACCTCTCTGGATTCTGCCCAAAATCACTTTATCAACTTCAACTGTACTCTTCCCACCTTGTCACAGGTGAGTTGACAACCAGCAACTGCTCCCTGCCTCCCGTGACAAGCTCGTAAAATAACCTCCCACACATATACAACACTCCAATTTTCCTTGAGAGTAAAATAACTGGTTTGGATATGGGCGCGACTACTGTATACATACCTATTTAGTGGAAGGCAGTTAGTGGCAGTTTGGGAGGATATGCTAGAGTATGGTGATGAGATGTACAAGGGGAGAGAGTAACAATGAGTTGGAAATAAGAGCAAGTCTTAGAGGAGAAAGGCTGGAGGAAGTAAAGAATTTTATGCATTTAGGATAACATGTAGTAGGGCATGGAGGAGTTGAAGTTGGAGGTAAACTACCAAGTGAGGGAAACAAATTTAAGTATCTGGGGACAAACACTACTTTTTTTTTTTTTTTTTTTTTTTTTTTTTATATGATAACTGTTGAAGAAGTATGGAAATGAAGCAGAGACCCAAGAATGGAAAGACAGCTGGCAGATCAGGCTGCTCAAAGAGCACTGGGATGGTTTGGACATATGGAAAGAATGAGTGAAGAAGGACTAGCAAATAATGCATGGAAGACAGAGATGGATAAGGTGAACCTGAGTGGAAGATTGAGGATGATAGGTGGATGGGATAAAAGGTGCCTTCCATGTAAGGTAAAGACAACATGTCCCTGCCCTGGAAACCCCCAAAATGTCCTAACCTTGTGCCAACTACTTCTAAACATCCCTGCCTCGCTACAGACTTTATTTTCTCATTTCCCCATATAACCTAACCTTTCTTATTTCATCTACTTCCACATATCTTCTACTACATTCCAACAACTGTATTGTTCAAAGCTTATTCTCATGCAATACTGCATACTTCTATATAAAAGAACAATTCCAATGAGGGTTACATATAATTTACAATCGATAATGCAGTGGTACTAAAAAAATTAATAATTTTTAATTTCATTTGGCCATAAGATCCGAGCCATTCCCCCCAGACCCGTCATTGTCGTACCTTACAGCAAACAGCAAAAGCCTTCAGGGGATTGGCCACAGCTTTGTTGTTTGAGAGTTCAGCCATAAAAGTGGCATAAAGTTTGCGTTGAATGGGTGTCATACGGCAAAGGAGAACATGTTCCTCCTTGCTGGGTAAAGTATTTCGGAGGACAATATGCCCTCGTCTGGAAAGCAAAAAAATTTCATTAAGAAATGTGAAGGAAACAAGGGTATTGCAGGATACAAATCTTATGACAATAAGCACATATGACTCTTGGTCTTCCCCTCAAGTCTCATGATAGGAGGCAAAAAGACAGAACCCCATGAGTACAGTTCCATTCCAATACACTATATATAAATACACACACACACACACCACAAGAATAGCTCCCCTTCCCATAAGATACAACTAGGTAAATACAAAGGAAGTTATAAAAGTAAACTCAGAAAGGGACCTAGGAGTAATTATCTCAAATGCCATGACACCAGACAAACATGTTAACAAAATAGTTGGAGAAACTTAATATGATCAATGAAAGTGGCCTTTGACTACATGGATGAGGAAATGGTAAAGATACTAGTTACACTGGTAAGACCAAAATTGGAATATGCAATATCTCTAGGGACACCTAGGAAAAAAAAAAAACTCAAGAAAGAATTCGAAGAGCAATGACAAAGATGGGACCAACACCTTGCAAGTTGACATATGAACAGATTGGACAAACTAAACTTATCAACCCTAGAACAAAGAAGAGAAAGAGGTGATTTGATAATCATCTACAGAATTATGAAAGGGATGGAAAATCTTGATAGGGATGACCTACTAAAATGGGACAGAAGAAATACAAGAGGACGCGAGAAGAAACTTAAGAAAGACAGTTACAAAAGTGATTTGAAAAAACAGCTTTCCACACTGAGTAATAGATACATGGAACAAACTGAGAGAAAACAGCGAGTGCTAAAACTATACATGATTTTAAGAAAGAACTGGATGCAGAAAGATACAACTGCAGGTCACTACAAGCATAGCTTTCCTCCTGCAAAATACAGCTAGGTAAAATACACACACAGTGTACTAAGAAATCAAGACATAAACAACTTGATGGAGGAACTAATAGATTTGAGAATAGATTATAGAGCAATGCACAGAGAAATGACCAGAGCTTAATGACCTAAAAAGTGAGCAACGTATAATCAGAAGTGATAACCAAAGAAAGAAAAATTAAAACAGACTAAAATGAGAAAATGAGGAAATGAGAAAAGAGGTTGAAGAAATACAAGCAGTGACTGAAAAAGTGGGAGAATCAACTAAGGAGATGGATCTCCTAGAAATAAAATAAAAAAAATCAGTGGAAACGGAACAAGAAAATCAGAAAATAACATTTAAAGAAATTGTACAACAGCAGGTAGAGGAAAATGCTAAAGAAACAGTAATTAAATTACATACATACATATACCAAGGCTTTTTCCCCCTTCCAAGGGAGGTAGCCAAAAAGGAACTAATAGATTGGTAATTAAATTAATTAAAGAAAAGGAAAAACTGGGTAAGAGAGACAGTGGATAAAAAAAATTGCATTGTAGTTTATGGTATTAAAGAAAATCATAATGAATACAAAAATCACAGAGAAAAAGAAGAAAAAGAAATTGCAAAGGAAATTCTGAAAGTGGTTCAAGAAGAGGTACAAGAATTGGACAGATATCGAGGAGGTGCACAGAATGGGACTATACTCGAGAAAAAAACACTATAGGCCACTAAAAATCAAACTAAGGACTCAAATGAGAGCTGAAGATGTACTATCAAATGCAGCAAAGCTAGCAAATTGTGAAGATTATAAAAATATATGGATAAAAAAGGAAATGAGCAATGAGGAAATACAGAAAGGTTATATATATTTTTGGCTACCCCCCTTGTAAGGGGGAAAAAGCCTTGGTATATGTATGTATGTATGTATGTATATATATATATATATAAAAGGAGAAGACCTAAGGCTGAGAAAATGTTACATAGAGAAAAATAAATACATAAATAAAATAAAATAAATAACATATACTAACATAGATGGCATGATTTCAGGACTAAACAAATTAAACAACTATCTGTAAATAGAGAAACCAGACAAATTTAAAAGATCCACTACCATTAAATACAGTGGGACAGATCTACACAACCATTGGGCAAAAAATAGAATGGAAAAACAGGGTGGAGGAGTCATATTTTTGACTAAGAATGGTTTAAATGTGACAAAGATAACAGAAGGAAAAAATAATGTGGAATTGATTTTGATGAAAGTTGAAAACAGAAATATGAAAAGTAGAAAATTTATAGCAGTATATGTGCCCCCAAAAACACAGGCTTGGACTGATAGTGATCATTCCAAAACACTAAAAGAAACAAAGAATGTATTAAGTTATTGAAAGAAGGAAGAAGCTCACAAATTATGGGTGACTTTAAGTCAAAGGAAATATTTTGGGAAGAAATGACAGTAAAGGGTGGAGAAGAACTTTGGGGAAATATTCTACTGGATATGACCATTGAATACACATCTCAATGGGTAAAGGAAAATACTAGATATAGAAACAATGAACCAACAATACTAAATATTTACATTAGAGCCTGAAATTGTGGACAAAATGGAATACAAGACACCAATTGGGAAAAGTGACCACATACTAATAGAGTTCGAACTGAAAGAAAATGATGTGAAAAGAAATGAAAAACATAGAAAAGGAAGACTAATGTACAACAAAACAGATTTTGAAAAACTTGGAAAAAAAAATTCAAAATGCTAACTGAGAATTTTTTTTTTAATGAAGAAACGAAGATGGAAGAGAAGTGGAACATAAAAAACATAAATACAAGGAGGGAACAGATAAATATGTACGAAAGGAGAAGCAAAAAAGGGTATACATAAAGTGTTGGTATAAACAAAAAGTGTAGTGAAGCTAAAGATAGATGAGACAAACCATGGAAGAAGAAGAAGAAGAAGAAGAAGAAGAAGAAGAAGAAGAAGAAGAAGAAGAAGAAGAAGAAGAAGAAGAAGGAAGAAGAAGAAGAAGAAGAAGAAGAAGAAGAAGAAGAAGAAGAAGAAGAAGAAGAAGAAGAAGAAGAAGAAGAAGAAGAAGAAGAAGAAGAAGAAGAAGAAGAAGAAGAAGAAGAAGAAGAAGAAGAAAGAAGAAGAAGAAGAAGAAGAAGAAGAAGAAGAAGAAGAAGAAGAAGAAGAAGAAGAAGAAGAAGAAGAAGAAGAAGAAGAAGAAAAAGAAGAAGAAGAAGAAGAAGAAGAAGAAGAAGAAGAAGAAGAAGAAGGAAAAAAGGGGGGGGGCAAACATACATCAAACAGGGAGAAAAAAAAAAAAAAAAAAAAAAAAAAAAAAAAAAAAAATGAAAAAGACATACTAGAAAACTGCAAGGACTAACCTAGACTATTCTATAGATATGTGACACTATGGACACCCCAGCACAAAAAAGAATATAAAGAAATTAGAAAGAATCCAAAGAGCAATGACAAAGATGGCACCAACACTTTCAAAATTGACATACAAACAAAAATTATCTTAACTGGAACTACCAACCCTGGAACAAAGAAGAGAAAGAGGAGATCTATTGGCCATTTACAGAATCATGAGAGGCATGGAAGTCCTTGACAGAGAAGACTTATTAAAATGGTATAAAAGAAAAAGAAGAGGACATGAAAAGAAACTCAAAATGGATAGTTATAGAAGAGATCTGGAAGAAGAAGAAGAAGAAAAAGAAGAAAATCACACAGTGGTTGGATGTCTGGAACAAATTGGATGAAACAATAGTGTATGTAAAAACCATACAAAAATTTAATAACAAATTAGATGATGAGAGCTATAAAGACAGGTCACTACGATCATACCTCCCCTTCCCGTATAATACAACTTGGTAAAACACACACACCAAAGGCTGAGTCAAAGACACACAAAACCCATTTACTGCCCCTCCCTTCTCAGCATCTGGTTGAATGAGGGGCAATCCAGTGAGGCACAGCACTTGCACAACAGGAAACAAATGGGAAAAATGCAATTTTATGGAAATACTGAGAGGTAGAGAGGTGGGAAAGAGAGAACAGAAAAATCACCTTTGCACGAAGCCTTCTAGTAGAGAGTGAAGGACATGTGCTCGATATCTCATCAACTTTACATCTTGAGGTGTAGAGTCTACACACTGACCATTCTGGATAGGGCGTTCAAACATGTTGCTAAACTCAGTTTTTGTACCTGTACAAAGAAAATGCAACAAATCTAAATATACCCAACAATGATAACTTGTAATCAATTAGATCAATATTAATTGTAATTATTATTCCTATCAATTCATACCATTACATCTTTTTGGCCCAAGAACTTGCCAATTCCAAGCAACTTACCTAAATAATTTGGTCTAACAAAGTCAACCATACACCAGTATTCAAGTAAATTATTCTGTAAAGGATATCCTGTTAGGACTATCCTTCTCTTGGTCCTAATATTCTTAAGCGCCTGGGAGATGTTGGCATGAGCATTCTTGATTCGGTGACCCTCATCACAGATCACCAAGTCTGGACCAGGCTTAACCAATGCCTTTTGCATCTCTGTATAGGAAATATTTATTAAGTCATTTTTTTTTCCATACAACTGTAGAATGTGTGGATTAACAGTAATAATCTGGTAATGATGTACAAAGATAAAAATGTATATACATATACCAAAGGCACTTTCCCCTTCATAAAAAAATTGGTAGGTCAAAAACCTAATGCAATACTGTAGTCTTTTTATTTCTGTGGCAATTAATTGCAAGGCTTAAAGACTGCTGCTGGCTGCTATGAAACTGCACATTTACAATCAAAAAAGCACAAGGCAACAGTTACTTGACTGAAGAAGATTCAGTCCCTCTTACCTTCAAGCAGTTCCTTATTCTTATCCTCTTCTTCAATATCTACAACTTCTTTGTCCTCCGCATCTTTCTTTTTCTTTTTTGGTTTTTTGGGTTTCTTTAGTGAAAGCTGACGATATAATTCATAGCCCATAAGGAGTACACCACCTGATTCATGCCACTCATTGATGACCTGTAAAATTGTTAAAACATCATTACACAAGAGGAAGCTGAGAGAAGTATGGGATGTAATGAAGGATAAAGGGAAAAACAGGAGTTGGAGAACAGGGGTGGGAAGGGAGTTGGGAGATAGGGTTGATGAAAAGGTATTGGGATGGTTTGGCCACATGGAAAGAATGAGTGAAGAAAGATTAGCAAAAGAGGTGTGGAAGGCTGAGGTAGGAGTGAACATGAAGAAGCAACCAAGGATGAGATGGATGGATGGGGTAAAAGGGGCACTGGGAAAGAGGGGAATGTCTGTTGAGGATGGAAGGGAGAGGACAGGAGATAGGGGTGAATGGAGAATGGTTGTGTAGGGATGATGCTGTGATGGATAAGGTGGAGTGGGTGGGGGAGAGCATGTGTAAAAAAAATAATTTGATGCAGACCAAAGGGATTTCTCCCTGTCTTTTCCATTACTGAATGAGGGGATGGAGGGAGGGGGTGTGCCAATTTAATGAAACGGCCTTGCAGTGGATGTGCTGTGTCTAGTGACATTACTTCTGACCCAGGGCAGAGGGCAAGATGCAGAGATGACTCATCATCCAAGAGGAGCCAAGATAAGCAGGAGGGAGGGGGGTGGATAGGAGTGGAATCTGTGAGAATGGAATGGGTGGGAGTGGATTTTATGCCTTTGTTTTTTGGCTACCTCCCTTGTAAGGGGGAAAATTCTTTGGTATATATATGTTCAAAGTAGAGGACAACAAAAAGAATTTGACTGTGGCGGTGGGAGATGAGAAGGAGCAGCAGAAGCAGATGATGGTGATGATTATTATTATTGGAAATATTGTCTACTTCCAAAATTTAGTTTATTTTTCGTTATGTGGCTCAACATACATTACATTATCCAGAGGTTCTGATTGATCATAATGCAATTCCTAAGTTTTGGAAATGGAATTGAGGAGAGGGAGTGTAATCCTGTACCTTTGATCTGGCCTGAAGATTTTTGATAGAATCATTGAGAATAAAAACCCTGAAATGTCTTGGTCTGACTTCATGTCCCTCAGGCAACATTGGAGGCACATTGTGTTCCTCTGGTATCCATTGATTGTACTCAGCTTGCCAATTCTGTAGTGTGTTGATGGGCACAATAATCAGTACCGACTTGGCATCAGTGTTGCGTAGGATAATGTCTGTGAAGGAACAAACCTGAAAGAAAAGAATAATGTTATAGCCCAAGTCAGTAGTGTTGATATGTTTTCATGCCATTTCATCTCTGAACTAAAGACATCCTGAATACATTCTATATTCATACCTGCAGGGTTTTCCCTAAACCCATTGAGTGAGCCAATATGCAGCCAAAGCCATTGGAAGATTTGTATCTCTCTAACGATTCAACAATATTGTCATACAAAAACCGAATTCCACCAATCTGAAAAGAAAATTAACCACTATATTAACTACTTCAGTGCAATGACACCTATACATGTGTCATGAGGCGCGAGTAGGTACACAAGGATGCCGGCATCAGCATCTTGATTATATATATTTTTTGTAGTTATACATGAGCTACCCCTGGATTCTGTGAACTGGTTTGATTATGTTTTCTGTGTTTATTATTACTCAGAGTAAAAGAGAATGAGGAATACAGCAGTGACTTTACATTCTACAATGCGCATAGTGTGATGACTTGTACATATGGCGGTTGATGCTGTGGGTGAGAATTCAACTCATACTGAAGTGGTTAAAGGAAGTTGAAGACAAATGTGGGTGAAAGTATGGTGATGAAATGTACATGGGGAGAATGTGACAGCAAAAAATCCACTCCCACCCATTCCATCCCCACATATTCCCTCCCTCCATCTTAGCTCTTCCTGGATGACAGGTTGTCCCTGCATCTTACCCACTGTCCTGGATCAGAAGCAATGTATCAAGACACAGCACATCCACAGCAAAGCTGCTTCATTTAATCAGGGAAACCCCCCGCTCTGTCCCCTCTTTCAGAAAAAGAGAAGACAGGGAGAAATCCATTTGGGCTGTGTCAAAATATCATTCACATATATCCATGCCCTAACTCGTCCTCAACCAACTCCCTTCCATGCATCATCCATATATAATCATTCTCCACTCACCCCTATCTTCTGTCTTCTGCCTTCCTTTCTAAACAGACATACCCCCTTTTCTCAATGTCCCTTTTGCCACATCCATCCATCTCATTGTTGGTCGCTCCCTTCTGTTCACTCCAACCACCTCTGCCTTCCACTTCTTTTACTAATTAACAGTTCTTACTTAACCAAAACTTGTCTCAGCAAAGTAAAACTGTTGCTTTTTAAGTAACACCTCTATGAATCCACTTCTTTTGTGTGAGTGTCCCCAATGAGAGATGCACTGGTTATTGCTTACAAATTACAGACATAAAATATTAATGCAAATCCTGTGATGACCACACTATACTTTTCTTGTACTCCTCTCCCAGAGTACATGTGCATCATTCCCTTCTTCAAGAAAATGAAAAGACAAACATGAATCAAACTTACTTGATGGGGTTTAACAACTCTTGCTAATTGTGGTGCGAGGAAAATGTCTTCCTCATTCTCTGGGTGTCCTACATTGACTAAAACACGTCCTTGGGCATCTGGTATGTTCAATTCATCATTTACATGTGCTCCTGAATTGTTGGAATCCTCTGATTCTACTTCTGCCTCATCCTCTGAGTTACTCAATACCACAACATCTGAATCAGAACCTTCTCCCTTTTTGGCTTCCTTATCTTCTTGACCCTCTTCCTCGGGTCCTTCCTCTTCTTCCTCCTCTTCTTCTTCCTCTTCCTTGGGTATTATATCACCTTCACCCTCTATCTCCTCTTCCTCCTCTTCTTCGGGCGCTGAATCTGGTTTCTCAGGTTTGATAATCTCCTCATCTTCACTACTAGTCTTGTACACAACTGCTACCTCTGTAGGCAAATAGGGTTCTACACTGGACATGATATCCATTCATTCATACACAAAGTCTTGGTCATAAAAATTATTAACGGAGGGGGGGAATTAAAGACTAACATAAGTTGTATTATTTTCATATCAGTTGAATAAATAAAAGTGTTTATCCATAGACCCATTCTAATAACACAAAATTCAAAAGTGTAAATTAATACTAGTGATTATCAGAGTAAAAAAATCTCTAAATTGGAAGTATTTCTGATAAACTGTTGAAACATCTTTCTCTAATTCAATCTATATACATCTAAAAGGACACATAATTACCGCCATCAGAATCTGACTTCATCTTGGCATCTTCTTCAGATGACAATACCACTATATCAGAATCATCATCTCCTGGCATCCGGACTTCAGCATTTCCAGCCTCCAAGTTGGCACTCACCTCTTGCACAATGCGTTCCACCTGATAGGAGAAAGTTCAATTTGAAAAAGTAACTGACATGGTAAGTATATATCAGTGTAAGATCCAATATGTATGTCAATAACTTATGCTACCAAACTTTATTATTAACTACAGATGCAAAACATGTAATAACTGCTTAAAAAAGTCAAGTGCAAAATTACACAGGCATATATACAAATAATTTCTAGTTTACAGTTACCAAAGACAGTAAGCATTAGCCAATTATTCTGACAAAATTTGACTACTAAAAGCCTATTGTACTTATGAACTAAACTATAATAAACAACCCTTACTTGTTGCTTCTCTAAATATTCTTTAAGGGCTGCTTGCTTCTCCTTCATTCTTTGCAGACGAAGCTTTTCCTCCTTCTGTGCAGCAAGAGTGTCTTCCTCCAACTTATCTTCACTCAAGATTTCTCTGATGTTCCTTCTTAGGTTCTTTACTTTGGGTTTGGCACTCAGGGATGTCATGTTCGACCTCTTCTTCAGACGTTTCTTCAAATCATCTTCAGAACTTGAACCTCCATCATCTTCAGACGATCCCTGATATTCCTTGTCATCTTCATCATCATCAATGCCTTCCCTCCCATCACCACCCTTTCTACGTTTTCTCTTCACCTTTGGCCCACTGATATCTCCCGAGGCACCACTAGTATGTCTCCTCTTCGACCTTCTTTTCTTGTTCTTAGTTTCCTCATCTTCATCCTCTCCCTCACTTCCACCACCACCACCACCTCTTCCTTCACTTGGCTGCTCCACATCTGACTCATCCAAACTGTCTTCCCCTTTTACACTAGTCCCTACCTGACTGTTTCTGCTTAAAACCCGCTCCTCCGTACTAGCACCACCACCATCACCATCAACATCACCGTCACCATCACACTCATCACCCTTGTCCTTGATCTCATCTTCTGTACACTGTGACATACGTGATGAAGTTCTTTCCAGTTCTTTTTCATTTATGACGTTATTTTTTTCTGAGTCTGTTTCCTCTCGAGTTTGCTTATCGTTACTTTCAGAATCTATACAATCTTCCTCCTCCTCCTCCTCTTTTCCTTTCTCTTTCTCTTCATCTTTCTCTGTTTCTATATCTGTTTCTTTCTCTTTTTCTTTTTTTTCCACTCCCTCCCCCTCTGTCACTTCTTCTGTACACTTTTCAACCTCATCCTCTTTTTTTTCTATCTCTTCATCTTCATCCATTTCTTTTACCACTGCATCTGTATCCAACTGATCCTCATGCTCTTCCTCCTCTTTACTGATCTTCTTGGCTTCACTCGGAGATTGGGAGTGGTCACTGAACCTGAAGTCGTCTACTGTAATTTCCATCTTCTCAGTCTCCTCCTCTGCTCCACCAGACTCCTCCTAGGGTAAGAAGTTGTACATGTATACAGATATCAAAGGCTTTTCCCCCCTTACGAGGTGTATATATGTGTGTGTACATATATATATATATATATATATATATATATATATATATATATATAGAGAGAGAGAGAGAGAGAGAGAAAAGACCCCAAATAAAGTCCACTCCCACCCATTCCATCCCACCCCCCCATACTCCACTACCTCTTATCATGGCTCCTCTTGGATGACAGGTCATCCCTGCATCTTGCCCACAGCCCTGGGTCAGGAGCAGTGTTGCAAGACAACACATCCACAGCATGGCCACTTCATCAAATTGGTGACCCCCCTCTCCATCCCCTCATGCAGAAAAGAAGATGGGGAGAAATCCCCTCGGGCTGCATCATATTATTTTTTTCACATATACTCCCTCACCCCCCATCCCCCACCCATTCCCTTTCATGCATCATTGTATCATCCATACACAACCATTCTCTAACCCTTATCTTCTGTCTTCTCCCGTCCTTCCTCAACAGATATTCCCCTCTTCCCCAATGCCCCTTTTACCCCAACCATCCATCTCATCCTTGGTTGCCCTGTCTGGGATATTGGCTGCATATCATTGTGGGGTTTAAAGCTGCTCAGTAGCATGCAGCTGATACTTTAGGGTCTATATTGGGGCACCCCTATTGACCGGAGCCACACATTTTTGTCTGTGATAGAGGAAATCTGCCCCTCTGTTATGCTGCCCCCTCACTCTTGTTACTGTCCTGTACCAGAATGCCACACCCTGAATAGACTCCTTGGAGTGTGCAGACTAAAAGAAAAATTTCTGACAATGTAGGTACTGCACATGGAGTTATCAAGAAGTGAATGCAAGTATTTGCAAAAAAAATATTACATCAAAAAAATGTAACTCACAGATACGATTAACCACTTCCAAGCTACTTTTCCCTTTATTCTGCTTTCTTTATGGGCCACCCTCACAAAGATATCTCTATTCCTTCTTTTTTTCCACAGGTTGTACTTTTCCTTTTATTGTGGTTACTGGCAACTTATCATACTGATAACAAAGGGGTTAACTGGGATTTAGGTGGTAAAACATGTTACACAGGGGGCTCCTTTATCTAAATAAAATTTTCTGTCAATTAAGGTTTAGGATATTTAGCTTTTGTGCCCAACTCTTTCATTGATTTTTCATTTAAGAGGACCACCCACCATGATTTCCTTCCTTTCAACCCTGACCTCTCTATCCAAGTACAATTTTTCTTAATACAAAATAACCATTTTCCCTTGATAAACCACTCTACACCCATTGCCCTCTGTACCCTTTGTAAGTGTTACTTGTTCCATTCATTGATTAATTATACAAAAACTCAATTCTACTACATGACACCCCCTCACAGATACCTCTTGCTTTTGTTCCTCCTCTTGAGCTTCTCTCTTCTCTCTCTCGATGTCATCAATGGCCAAAGGGTCAGAAAGGGGGTCCTCTAAGGGATCGGCGAGGGGATCCCCCGGCCATACTGCCTCGTCTTTCTCCCCTTCCTTCGCCTTGTCCATCTTGGTGCAAAGGTTCAGGGGCTCTGAAAGAAGAAAATCAATGAGTAAGGAAACAAACACATCAATAAACACACACACACACACAAAGAAAAGGAGAGAAAAAAAAAAAAATCATATTGACCCTATCTTCCATGTGTTGCTCCCACAACTGAACACGATTATCAACTAGTGATGGCCTGAATGTACACTTTTATGGGCACCACTATGCCAATAAGGCTGATACAGATAGCCTACATCCCTTCAATATAGTGAACTATCTTGTCATGCAAATGCACTGTGTCATCCAATGCAACTAGGTGCAGTCACACAAAAGATATCTAAGAGGAAATATTGCCAATGACGAAAGACAAAGCTGCAGCATAAAGGCAAGGAATGTGAGGATGAGGTGGGAACTGGAGTGGGATAGAGAATTGGAATGTCTGGAGGGAAATGGAAAGGGGGAGGAGGAGAAGGAATGGGAAATAGTGAATGGGTATGAGAAGGAATGAGTGAGGGGGAAGGGGAGAAAAAGTGGGGGGGAGAGGGAGAGACACAGGAAGTGGGAGGGAGGGAGAGGGAAGAGATAAGGAAAATGAATAATTCATGTAAAGGTCTTATAAATAGAAATAGGGAGATGGTATCCCATGAGCAGAGGTCCAACGCTGTACAAGTTGAACCGTTTACAGGAACGGCTGCGATGTTGGGTCTCGCCACACCCCCCCTCTCTCTCTCTCTATCACACACACACTAAATGCCCAAGTTAAACCTATTAACTAATTCAAATCTCGGTGTGATATTACCAACTGACGGAAGTTGTGGTAGGAAGAGGGGTATGGGGTAAAGGTAAGGGGGGTTGGATCTGAGCATGGGTTGGGGGGTGGCGGGGGGAGGGTGGGCAATATCATGGGACGCAACCAACTACCGGTCACCCAGTAGTCCTCCTCCTCCTCCTCCGTCTCTCTCCCATTCTTCTCTCACGGTGACTCAGAGGCCGCAGACTACTCGGCCAGACTACTCCTTGTACTACCACTACCAGTAATACTCCGTGCGAGGATATTAGTCTCTTCTATTACCTGACCTCTTCCGGCTCAATATCCTCCTCTTCCTCCTCCCCTCCTGCTCTACCCATTTTTCCCGGCAACACGCCAGATAAACCAACGACCAACAAACTACGATATGTTTTATTTTATTTTCATTTCAGTTGTTGGTCGGATCACGACACAAGACACACACTTCAGATCGATCAACCACTTCTTCCTAAAATCGCCCGCCGCCAGGGCACAACACAACTATACGGAAAAGCAGACCTTCCAGATCCCCTTCACCGAGCAAACCGAGGACGAAATGTCCTTTTACCAGCCATTACCACTGCCTTTGCCCCACACCCAACGACAACCGTGAAATTCCTACACGTGTGCACAAGCCTACCCATACTTCTTGCTCACTAGTGTTTTGTTAACGTGTATACGTACATGCATACGCACACGGGAGGTTGGCGTTATGTACATACACAGACCACTTTACTACATTCGAGTACACACAGCCTCATTACTATCCCCATCCCAGCGCGCCCTACTGTCGACAACCGATGTTTACGTCACAAGTGCCCAACGTTCGTTCTTCCTGCTTCTCCACCCCTGTGGCAGCGACGACGATCACTGGATCGGGTCACGCCCAAGGTGGGCCGGGCCAACCCCCCCCCCATAAATATATATATTTTTCCTGCAGCCACAACCTTATCATAACCATATTTCCTTCTAGATTTTCAGTCTTCATGTATAAAGTCTTCCTAAAATTTCCTTACTTTTAGAATTTCTGTATGAAAACACAAGATGATTCTGTTTACAAGTGTATTCTCACATGTATTGCATGATCAGGTCGGAACACATTATGCCCACGGCCATGCAAATACATATTCCATTCTACCCACGGCCATCCAAATACACGTTGTAAGGGGAAATAACACTCATTCACACTGGGAATGTACGACACCATATGTAAATAAATGAAATAAAGCAAATTTATAAATATATAGTCTATGAAGAAACGAGATTCGGAATCCTTCTGCCGCGGACGATTTGAGAGACTCGGAACTTCCATGGCCCAGCGTCTTATTTTCAAATTTAACGGATTTCCCCGAAATATCGCCAGCATTTCCTTCAATTCTTTCGTGGTAATAGTATACTACGCACACACGACTTTTGGCATTAACAGAACTGAATTTTTCACTAGCTACATCAAACTTTCCGGTAAATTGACCCGTTAAATGGATTTTTGTACTGTGTGTGAGCGCGCGCGTGTGCGTGCGTGCCGTTACGACCAAAGAGGAAATTAAATCATGAAAGAATCGAAGAACATTGTCTACGAAACATGGTACACACCAGGGATTCGTGCCCTCAACATCGAAATGAGGAAATATGAAGGGAGCATAGCCACTCACTACCTCAAGTGAGCCCTTCACACGTGACGCATTTCACCGCCCAACGCCAGACGATTTTTTTCGGCCGGGGGCAGCGGGGCCTCGCTGCACGGGCTTGGGTCACGTGACCTTATGACGTTTTCATGATGATCTCACTTATAAACAAACTTTCCCCCACATCGTTGATGCGCTGAGACCACCGATCGTCCGAGACTCCGGCTTTGAAAGACAATACTTTACTCTATCGTTTTAAGCTAATACGCATCCCCATACTGACAATGAGCCATTATCCTCAAATTCCCTCATGCCTTGCACCTGGACATTTGCAATCGCCTGGCTTCCTTATCCCACAAGAACCTGCAGGTCACTTTCCTTCACAAGTGGGCTGACGAAAGGGACTGGAAGCAGTTCACGTGAACTTGTGATCGTTGGACCCAAACAGATGCTCCTCCCCCCCACCACCAAGAGGAAGAAAAAATACATGTAATAAATAATAATAATAATACAATAAAATATAAAATTAAGGACTCGTACCATCGATAAACATGAACACCATTCCTTCCAGGACCGATCCATGTCCAAGAAGTGTCTACCCACGTCACCGCCGTCTCCCAACGTCGTCTCCACGCCAACCCCGAGCGACGCACAGATTAGAACACACGCGGGCGACCGTGCTTAGCTTGCGTAAGTCTGGAGCGTGCGACTTTTTCCTCCTCTTTTTTTTTTCTTTTTTTCTTTTAAGGGGGAAGGGGGTGGGAACCAACCAACCAACTACATTTAGTCATCGCTTGGAGACTCGTCGAAACCTCGAAAACTGCCTTCAACTGTGAAAATGTAACCTTCGTGGTGAAGCACATTAGTAACGCTTACAAAAGACTGGAAACGTGATGCTACCGCGAGTGATACCAAGATACTGGAAACGAGAGCAGATCAAAAGCGTTGCAATGACTTAAATCCACTTTATTTCGCTTATGGATACTCATTGCAGTTTGTCAACTTTTAGGTTGATGATCCCTTCTAAAATTTTCTTTGCTAAGATGATGATGATGATCCGCTTTCTATATTTGGTTTTCTCCCAACCCTTCGCCGAAGGGTCTGCCGCCCGCATCCAGACAGACGGGGGCTGCTGCCTAAGGAACATAAGTGGGTAGTCATCTTATCTGGTATACAAAAGGCGACAACATTAGACTTTAGTTCAGTCAATGCTAAATCTTCCCTTAACGGTGTGTGTTTGTAGACGAAACACGTTTAAATACATGGAGGATAATTATGGAGGAACTCGCTTTTTTTTCTCACCCTCCAGAAGAAAAGATTAATATAAAGAGTTGATTGACTACCTGCATGTTGGTTAATGCACAATGCTACCATTTCTATTTAAACTAATTCAAACTCGTTCTGTTATCCCAGAATGCCCTGTTCAAGTCCCACCACCTCGAGGCGACCTCCGTCACCATCGAGCTGACCACCTATGGGGCGTCACCAGCGCCTCTAGCCATTTATCATGTACCAGGTCGCGGTCGTGCAATTTCCCGCCCTCGCCCTCTTACTCGTCCTCCACGACCCAAGAAAACTCCTCCTCCTCCTCCTCCTCCATCCCTTCCCCTCCCACCGCTACAGTTGTACACGTGAGTCTATGGTCACTCACCTCCGCTCCTCCTCCTCCTCCCTTAACTCCTACTCCACCTCCACCTCCTCGTTCCCCGCCTAAACTTACGAAACGTTTCCCATCTGGTCCCCACTCCCCCGATTACTCTGTGGCACCCTCCACCTACCTACCTACCTACCTACCTTCCTTCCTACTTACCTCCCCCGCATTTTCTCCCGCTTTCCAAGCTCAGTTCACCACCATACAATACAGATGCTTTTACGCACGTCCCAGATTTTCACTTTTAGTCGCCATAAACGTGGAAGACGAGCTCGATGGTGGGAGTGGAGGTGGCGGTGGGAGGGGGAGGAGGAGGAGGAGGAGGAGGAGGACCAAGGGAGGATTAGGTATACGACGAATACATGGAATATGATCATATGTAGTAGGTGTAGGAAGCACACGAGCAGGAGGAAGAAGAGGGAGTTGGTTCAGATCGAGACCAACGTTGGTGTTTCCTGGGCATCAGCCAAGCGCAAGAGGGAGGGAGGTTCTTCTTCTTCTTCCCTTTTCCAAAATCCCGGGTTCCTCCTCCTCGCTAACGTTCATATGACCGTGACAACAACAACCCACAAAACGATGCCTCCCCGCAACCCCCTTACCCGAGTTCTCCAAACCTCTTCCCCTCCCCACCACCCGTCCTCACATAATGTACCCTGTAGCCAGTAGTCCCTTACTCAACCGCTCCCTACTTCCCCTACGGACGGGATCTCATCCCTCCCCAGCCCCCTTCCCCTCCACAACCCTCCCTCCTTCCCGACAGACAAACGGACCGACCGACCAAGTCCACGATCACGTGTATCGTACGTCAATATCCAAACGCACCCATGCCTTTCCACGTGCAACCCCCCAACTTTCTCCCCATCCAAATTCATGTCATTTCTCCCCCGCCCTCTTCCACTATTATTCATAATTAGGCTTAATTAGTTCGGCAGTCTATTCACCCTGATAAAATATGTGCACTTTTTCTTTCAGGTTCACACGTAGGTGTGTGCGTGTGTGCACGGTTGTGCGCGTTTACCTTTATGCAACCGTAATATACAGGATAAGAGCAACAGTCGTGGGAACCCGTCTCTCTTTCCGTTAGTGACTTGTCAAAATCGTCCTGATTTTGCTTGTCTGTCACAGCTATTTTTTCATACATATATTTTCCACGTATCTCTGAACCTGAGGGAAAAACTCCATTTCTTAAAATCGGTGTGTGTGTGTGTGTGTGTGTGAGAATCATCATGGTCTTGGATCACGTGTTGGACTCGTGATCGACAGCTATTTCCCTCCCGGAAGAGAGCTCAGAACTCGTATATGACCGATCTATGGCTAATGCTGTGACCTTACACGCATATACACACCCCTACTCCCCGCCCACAAATTGGAGTACCGACTCACAGCGCAGCGATACTGAAATTAATTAAGCCCTGGGAGGGATTCGAACCCGGACCGCCGTAGTGGGGACAGCGAACGCTACCACTGCGCCATCGAGTCGTGTGTGTGTGTGTGTGTGTGTGTGTGTGTGTGTGTGTGTGTGTGTGTGTGTGTGTGTGAGAGAGAGAGAGAGAGAACTGGGTGGGATTCGCCAAGGAGTCCATGTCACCCAGCGATCCAAAACCGACGCTGCTGCTGCTGCTGCTGCTGCTGCTGCGACTTACATAACGTTACTCGACCCGGGGGTCACGCGCGCGTGCGCACGCACATTCGGACCCCAATTCACCTTACGTAAGAAGAGGAGGAGAAGGAGGAGGAGGAGGAGGAGGAGGAGAGGAGGAGGAGTGGTCGTCCCGGATCGCCGCCGCCGCCGCCGCCGGGCGACGCAAAGTTGGGGCGGGAGGAGAAACTTGTTGTGTTGGCAAAGGGCTCTCCCGACGTGTCTTCTTCTTCTTCTTCCGATCATTGTCGTCGATCAAAGGGCGTAGCAAGACCTCAATGATTTTCTCACGACGAAATGAGGTCGGGGGTTGACAAGGGCCCTCGATCATTCTAGTGGTTGTTGGCGATATCTCCCGATGATAATCGACCGCTGATTAACGAGGAGAAATACAAAGATAAGAGAGAGCATCCCTTAAAATAGGTCTGCATCACATCGGCGATACGCGGCCGCTGCGCTAAAAATAGAAAGTCGGTTCTCCACCTCCTGACCGCGACAGACCGAGAGGCGGACAGACCCGGTCCGCGGATCCGCAGCTGGAGCTCGCCGACGGCGACGACGAGGTGCTGCTGGCAAGAACCTCGACGATTCCCAAGTCGAGCATTCCGCCCGGTGGGTGGGTGGGTGGCTACTGCGAAGGCGATGGAAGTGACCCTTATGTAAACAGTACCTACCTAGCGATATAATGCGGCTACTGACCACATTCATAAAAGTGACAGCAATGGCTTCTATTATACTACAACCAAAGATTCTGTAGATCACTCAATATAGTCATCACTACTAACAACAAATGAATTTTTTGTTGTTGTTAGCGCCCCGAACCTTTTCCTTTCTTGCCCCTTCCTCAAGCCGAATAAAATTGCCTGCCTGCCTGCCTGCCTGGCGTCTGCCACCAACATCGGTGTTCCAACATATCGCCGTTCCGAACGTGTCTGGCCGGTGAGGCGAAGTCCTCCTTGTAGCATTTGATTCCGGCTACAGCCTGGCGACTTCACCCAGATGAAGTGGGGTGGGGGTGGAGGAAGCTTCGCAAGAAGCGAGTTTAGCTTATCACCCTGGGGAGGGAGGGAGGGAGGGAGGGAGGGAGGGAGAGAGAGAGACCATGCCCAATGGCCAACGGCATTCCTCTTGAAGGGGATCACCCTTTGACAGCATCGCTCGTGGTCCCTCCACGTGGACCCAACCTGAAAGGACTCTTTAGGTCGCGACCCCGTGTAGGAGGATTCCTTTCATCTGAATAAAACTGCCTGGCCGCCACAGGAGAAGATAAATGCAGGCAGTTCGACATTACAGAAGTTCACCCGCTACTTTCAGGCCGGGGGGGGGGGGGGCGCATCCCTTAGATACATAACAATTCCTGATACTAGCTACGGATAAAATCCATAATGTACACCCCCACACTGAAGAGCTCTACTTGTTGAAATCCTAAACGAAAGTTCTGGTCTCCAAAAGCACACACCATCGCAAACAATTACATACCGGATTTCCCTCGTGATTTAGATCCATAACAGTGCCGCCCCGCATATTTGTTAAAGTACAGTGCAACCCTTAATTTTGGATTTACCGTTGGGGACCAACTCTCACCGTACATCATGCCAACACCCTGCGACGGCAGCCAACGTTCCTTCCCCCAACGAGGGCTTCAGGGCTTTAGTGTCCCGCCCTGTTCTGTCCTGTCACTAGGGCACGACAGCCCGATCCGCCCCTTTGGGAGTACCTGGCGAGAAAAGGTTATATAAGGTCTTCTCTCTCCCTCGCTCTTCCTTTCACGATGTCTTCACTCTGCTTAACCCATTAAACTCCGATGACAAGATGTCTTGTCATTTGGTCAAATAAAACAAAAAATCATAAAACACCAAAATGTTTGATCAAACACCTGAAAAATATGACGTCAATCCTCGCTTCGCTCGCAGCGAAGCGAGGACTGACGTCATATTTTTCTGGTGTTTGATCAAACATTTTGGTGTTTTATGATTTTTTGTTTTATTTGACCAAATGACAAGACATCTTGTCATCGGAGTTGAATGGGTTAAGGGGTCTCGACCGAACGAAACGACTCCAGACCCGGTGGGCGGAGGAGAGGGGGGAGTTCTCCCGCACCCCGTCCACGAGACGAATAAACCCCCCTCTCTCCCTCCCTCAGCAGGGTCCCACCTTACTTAGAGAGAGCACCACACCAACCACGGTTTCGCCTTTTTACGAGGAGACTCAGTCTTCCTTCGCAGCTCCTGCAGGCGGTGACAACGAGCGAGGAGGCACAGCGCAGCTCGCTGACGTGCCCGTTACCCCCCACCCCTTTAGGAACGCCCACACGCCGCTGCCGCCCGAGAGCGCACGCCCGCCGCTAGCGGCAGCAGCAGCAGCAGGGCAAGGCAGGGCGTGTGTATGTTACTACCCGAACGTTTCTTATATAATCCTTCTCAGTTCAAGCGACGTCCCCATCAGGAATCTGAATCCGCTATGTGGCCTTTCTGTAGTTACACAGAAACTGTCGAAAGTGTGCGAGTGTTTGTGTGTGCTTTGCGCGCGGCGTGTGTACAGTACTTGTGGCATGTGCAGTTTCCTCCTCATTTGTGCACAAAGGATCAAAATATTGTAAAATTAACCTCTTCCTCTTCCCTAATTCCATCCAAGGTGTGCATGTGAATACGGATGCGAGACACGCTGAGAGAGAGAGACAGAGACAGAGAGAGAAGACAGAGAAGAGAGACAGAGAGTTCATCTCCGTGGCATCCTGTTCCATGTCGGGTAGCGAGGGGAGATACTCACTTTCCATTTAGCATCACTCCAAGCATCTACCCCCCCCCCAACAAAAAACCAAATAAATAAAAATAATAAAAATAAATATATAAAATAATAATAACAAATAAAACTTATATAGATTATATATATATATATATATATTATATATATATAAAACAAACTGTAATACCGAAATAAATAAATGGCCCCGCATGCACCTTGAGTAACCCCCTCCCCACCACTCCTCTTTCAACCTTGATACTTGTTTAAGGAAACACTTGAGGGGTAAGGGGGGGGAGGGAGAAGGAAGGAGATTGGCGGGAGTTCTGAGACTAAAATTGCCTTCAACTGCAACAAAGGAACTCGAGAGTTTTGCGGCCTTTGTGAGTGACCGACCGCCCTGTCCACGAAGTCTATATCCCACGAAGTCCCCAACGCCAGTGCGCCCTTACACTGTTCCCAACAGCTCCTCGATGCTTACGTAAAGGGGAGAAAATAGGGGGAGGGGGAAAAGGGGGGGGGTCGTCCTCGCTCACACGAACACACCTCAACCGC
Organism: Oratosquilla oratoria; assembly: GCF_046742065.1. Taxonomy (NCBI): domain Eukaryota; kingdom Metazoa; phylum Arthropoda; class Malacostraca; order Stomatopoda; family Squillidae; genus Oratosquilla; species Oratosquilla oratoria. The sequence continues at coordinate 32,576,576 of NC_134810.1, forward strand.
TCCCAGTGCGATAGGGAACATCATTTGTAGCCCCAGCACCCCGAACACCCATCTCCCCGGGGAGAGGGTATTGCCTAGCGGCGCCTCTGACAGTATAGCACCCCCTTCCCCCCCCCCACACACGAAACGTACCCTAGCCAGCCCCCCCCCCCCCGAGAGTATCCCACCCCAGTGTTAGCAAGTTTACTCCCCTCAACTCCAACTGTTGGAGGAAATGAAGAACCAACCTGGTGGCGGCGCACAAAGAACCCGGGAATTCGAGGGGAGCAAACGAAGCTGCACGGGACAATTGTCTCTCTCTCTGTATGTATGTGT
>NC_134810.1:32581890-32596890 GCF_046742065.1 Oratosquilla oratoria
CACTCCTCCTCCCCATCCCTGCGACAGTGCTGCCTGTCACTATTTTCAACCTTTCTTTATCTGTTGTCCACGGCTCTCCCTCCCCTCCAATTTAGTTTTCCTGTTTCCCCTCTTTTTTTTAAAAAGGCATCCTGAGGTGCCTCTTGCCATTGCTCTTCATCTGCCGTAAAACAACCCTCACACTCCCCATCTCTTGGTTACTTCCAAGTTACCATTTTTCTTCTCTTAGTTTCTATCCACCCTTCCCCTATCCTGTTCTCATTTCAAATGCAGCAAAATAAAGGGGAAGACCGTCAATACATGGTGGAGGTAACGCAGATACAAATTCTCCTTCAAAGTAAAGATTAACGAAGACAATAACGGCTGCCTTGAGTTTCATCCGACCCATCAGCCCTCTCTTATTCCTGTGGGAGAAACGTTGAACTATTGTCAGTGATGTATTAGTGGGATGGTTTCTAAGCCGGTTGTCAGTTCTCCTGTGAAGTAACAGAAAGACCTCTTGGGCCGAGTCTGGGGACCGTCTGGCCACGATCGGGTGCTGACAGGTTCTGTAGGCGCGTAGTGGCGAGAAGACGACTCGCTCTGACGTCTGTCTCACAGATCCATCACTTCTAGGTAACCGTCGTTGGTCCTTGAGGGGCGAATAGAGACTATAACTCAATTTTTCCTGGAAATCGAAAAGAGCACGACGACGACGACAACGACCCTGAACCTGTTGCGTGCCACCGACTCCAACTCCCAGAGGCTTCCTAATCCAGCGAGCAATACTTAACGATGTCGTCGCTACGTTTTACGACTTCGGTCTTACCAAACCATTTCCATTCAGCTAAAGGAGACGACGCCAAGCACTTCTCTTCCTTCCTCCGTAGTGACGGGGTCCTCCCGGTCCTATCCAAATTTCAGGTCCTCCTCTGAATGGGTGACACTTGTAAAACGACATCAAGTCCTCGGTGATTTAGTCTTGTTCCCTGAACGTTAACGCCAGAGCAAGTGACCTCACCCATGGGCGCTCTCTCTCTCTCTCTCTCTCCTCCGTGCGCCGAAGGGCTCGTCACCCTAGGGAGTGTGTGTGTGTGTGTGTGTGTGCCCAAACTCCTTCGTACCAAAGGCGCGTGCTTCCAATTTCAAACTCTGACCTGTCTCATGTTAGCCTACTTATCAGACACCATACTTTCGAGCTTCCTTACAAAATAACGACCTAAATGTAGAGGGAGACAAAGAGAACGAGAGGAGAGAGGGGGAAGGGGGAAGGAGGAAGGGAGAGAGGGGGAGGGAGGAAGGGAGAGGGAGAGAGAGAAGGGGGAGGGGTTTTTCAAAAAAGGGGGGTTGAGATGGGGGGGGGGGCTTAATAAGCACAGATCCACTCCAAAGGCGGTCGAACACCCTCGCACATGTGCCCGTCCCCCCTCCCCTCCCACCTCCCTTCCCCGAGCACTTGAGGTTACGTAAGGCTGCTGTGAGCGGCTGACGTAACAGCAACCCAGGGTTCGTTACACGTACCTCCTCCTCCTCCTCTTCTCCACACGCGTGCACCCCCCCCCACCCCATCGCTTCTCTCTCTCTCGTCCTATACAAGGTACTGACTACTCCAATTTTATGCAGTCAATACTTCAGATATTTGTGTAACAATGTGCACGGCCCAGATTCGAGCCACTTCCTGCAGGTTTGGGATATCCTCTCCACTCAAAGAAGAATTTTAATCACTTTCAACTTCACTAATATTTTTTTCCTTTCTACCTTCTCTTACCACATCTTTCAAGCGATACTGTCCTTACAGACAAGCGCTGGTTACCGTCGAGGAAATACACCCCTTTTTCCCTCGCAGTTTACAAGGATCAATGTGCAAGTGGCGACATTGAACCACTTTCTCCAGTACTGACCTAGTCAGACGGACACCCTGCAAAGATATCGAGACTTCTTGTTGACACTCAAAGTGCGGGGAGAGACCAAGGGAACAAGAGCACTGCACTGTCGTCATCCGTAAATGATGAAGAGAGAGACTTGTCATTTGGTCTTGACGAACAACCTCCGCAGGAGAGACAAGCTCCCCCCTCCCCATCCCCAACACCTCCACCACTCGCTCCCTCTCCCCCTTACCCCCCCCCCCACCTCCAGCAGGAAAAAGGTCCGTCGTCCGGTAGAAGAATCCAAGCCAGGGCAGGGCAGGGACACCGACGATCTACAAGAGCACAAGGGTACTGCCACAGGACTCCTTGAGACATCCAATCCAATTACTTCCACCACTTGGTCGCAGCGTCTACGGCAGTGTTTCCCGATCATTTTCTTTTCTTCAGGCGACCCCCAATATGATCCTCATGATATAACCGCGACCCCAATAATCTATTTGTATATGTGTTAATATATATGAATAGTTGTTGACTGTAAAAAGTAGGGGACAAGTTTAATAAATATATGTATCTGTGTACTTTTCTGCGTTGCTTATGGGTTTTTATCGCTTGTATATGGTTATTGTATTGAATTCATATAATTTTACAACACAGAGCACACAAGATGAAGTCTTGGCCACCCCACATGGGGTCGAGGAGACAGTGAGTGGCCTAAGGACACAGCTGGCCTCCGTCACTTCTCTTTGGTCCACTGGGCTCGGCTCTGCCGCTCTCCCCCGACATACAGGAGACGTCAACCCCCTCGTCACCACCATCTGGAGGTGCAACCCCGAGGGACTGGCATTCTATCCCGGAACGACTCTCTTGTCTCCACCTTTTGACACGAGAGGAGAGCTGACCAGCGGCGACTGCTTCCTTCCCTCCATTTCAGGCCGCAGAGAGAGAGAGAGAGAGAGAGAGAGAGAGAGAGAGAGAGACCCACGCTCATACAGCACCGGTAGGTAACAGTTCAACGTTTCCTCCCGGAGAGATCTATTGAATGACCCAAGGACCGCTGCTGGTCAACACGAGGCAGCGGGTTTCCAGGAAGTAACACTCAAAGCAACAAAGATCAATACTACGAAAATGACAAAACTAAACTTTCATAACACACTACGTTTTCACCTTCAAAATGATGAAAAATAAATAAATAAAAATCGTATGGAAGTAGAACCTACAATCCTGTTTGCTAAGTGGATTATGGTTTGTTGAAATTAGTTCATCACCCCAAATGTATTATGCTGTGCTGCATTCTGCCTTCAGTCGCCTCGACACACGAGGTCCCCCCCTCCCCCTCCCCACCACTGGTGACGTGGCATCTTGGCTGGGAAGAACACTTGAGCTTCGCCTTGTTCCCTATCACAGGGCTAATTAAGAGGAGAGAGAGAGAGAGAGGAGAGGAGAGGAGAGGAGAGAGAGAGAGAGAGAGAGAGAGAGAAAGAGAGAGGGAATGCCAGCCAGAAGCCACGTATCAGTGGATGCGGTCCCTCTTTTAAAAGACAAACGAAGAAACTTACGAATAAATGAATAAACAAATGAAAGTCGGTCGTCATTCGTTCTATGATACACAGACTAACGATTCCCCGACTCGACGGACATCCATCCATAATCACTTACAACCAGGAACCAAATGCGTGTCCATCATTATTTACAACCACGATATAACACAAACGAATATTTACAATCTCGATGAAAAACAACAGCCAATCCGGTAAGTCTCCTGAACAAATGCAATGACCCCCCCCCCCATCAGTCCTAGTTGCAAGAGGAGCAGAATACGTCCACACAAGACACCCACGGGCATTTCAAAGAGCATGGAAGCGCATTTGCAACATGGGTGCAAAGGACGCACATTCGCAAATATAAACACAACCCCCCAAACATACTCTACTTTTATGTTGACCTATGTGGCCTGTGACACAATGCTGTGCAATTCTCTCCCGGGTCTCCCTTTCTTCTTCCTTGCTGGGTGATGGCAATCGTCCTTTCATGCTGGATGCCAAGTGATTCGATTTATCGGCTGCTGTGTCTACTGACTGACCCATTCAGTAGTGGAGGGCACTGAACCCTTCAATGCAGTGACACTTTACAATCTATACTTCGGGTGGAAATCGACTAAAACATATGAATCCATTTCCTTAAAAAAAAAAGTGTGGGGTGTGTGTGTGTGGGGACAACTTGATACAGGTTTTTGAGATTCCAAATGGAATTGATAAAATGTGAAAGAAATTTTCACAATGAATGCAAATCTAACAAGAAATAATGGTCTCAAACTGTCAGGAAGTAGACTTAATAAGGAGGGGAGTAGAAACAACTTGTCCAACCGTGTAGTTAATGAGTAGAATAAACTTCCTGCAGAAGCAATGCAATCTAGTACAGTTTGAAGTTTTAAGATTCATTAGATAAACACTTAAGCAATATGCTGTAAATGATTAGCATTTGTTTTATTTTTTTATTCATTATTACTTACTAGTTATTTAATTTTATAATTTATCTATTATATATAAATTATTATAATTTCACTTCATTTATCACTAAATTCATCTTACCGGTATTTATTTACTTATTCTATATTTTATATATATTTTTTCTATTTATACTTTGTCTCATCCAACCTAGTTATGGACCAAAAGGTCTCCTGTCGGGAGGCTCCTCCTTTGCTTCTCTCTCTCTCTCTCACACACATATCTTTTCACTGTTATAGTTTTATAATGTTATAATCTTGTATGATGTATATTTCCAGCAGTAATGCTGCTATACCCAATAAACCGTATATTAATATTATTACTATTATTATCATCATTATTATACACACACACACACACAAATGGATACACTTTCAAGCCAAATATGTGATTATAAGTTCTTTAAAAATTCCGAGGGAAGATTGGAGGGAAGGGGACCGGAGTGTGTGTGTGTGTGGGGGGGTACCTTTCACCCGCTTGGAGCAGGAGTGCCAATCAGTGTCAACAGTGCCAACCTCGCAAGAACGAGACCACACACGTGCACGAGGGATATATATCCCTGCAACATAAGATTGCCTGAGATAGGAGACGTGTGAGTGAGAGAGAGAGAGAGAGAGAGAGAGAGAGAGAGAGAGAGAGAGAGAGAGAGAGAGAGAGAGAGAGAGAGAGAGAGGAGAGAGAGAGAGAGAGAGAGAGAGGGTACGGACGGGGTTCTCCACCTTCCAATGCTTCCCATGACTTTATACATCGTTCCTGCTATAGTCAGGTGATTTTAATTCATGTGGTTTTATTCTGCCAGATGAAGTAGGGGGGGGAGCAATCAGCATCAACCTGCCTCTTGACCTTAACACTATTAGTCGTAACCACGTAAGTATGGGAGCGGTTCAAGTACCACCACGTTCGTGTCTGTCATCAAAAGTCTTTTGACGCCGAGTTTTCAAATGAACAACTTGTAGGAGTAGAAGGTCTGTGTGTGTGTGTGTGTGTGTGTGTGTGTGTGTGTGTGTGTAAACGAGTGTTCGAATGAACAAGTTGCAGGAGTAGAAGGTCCAGTAATACAAGTTGCAAGCAAGATAGGAAATAACCCGCTGCGCCGAGACACAACAAACAGACGCGTGCAAACACAGCGCCTTCTGGCTCAAGTCTGAGCAACAACAGCAGCAGCAGCAGCAGGGCAACCTGCCCCGACCCCCGACCTTGGCAACACGTCCCCGCCGTTTAGTACTTGGGAACCTTGGCAACAGGAGAGGCCAGGCGGGCGGGCGGCCCCCTCACTCGGCAGAGGCGCTCTTGACGCCCTCGACAACCCGCGTTCCTCTAGAGTCTAGAGCGTCTTGCTGGCTGATGGGGCGGACGGGTGTTGGGAAATAGCAGATGTAGGGGATATAGCTACGGTCGGCCCGTAGATCAACCCCCCCAGCGAATATGCTTGTGGTGTGTTTATTAAAGCCCTCCATACAATGCACTTTCTACCCACGGATTTATATATGGATGTATAATGGCAAGAACCACTGACTGGGTTCTCTCTGCGGGATTCGAACCCGGACCTTCGTAGTGGCTACCGGGAACTCTACCAACTACGCCATCGAGTTGTGTGTGTGTGTGTGTGTGTGTGTGTGTGTGTGTGTGTGTGTGTGTGTGTGCATGCAAGCGCATGATTCACCATGGTCTGCTTCACCAGTCCTGGATAACGTGCTTGATCCGTAATTGATGGATGTACCCTCTCGACTGAGTGCCCCGCGCTGTCCTTACACATACCTTACACATACATCTTCCACTTGCCCCAGGGGAACAGTGACGACATGCCGTGTGTGATTCACCACGGTCTTGGACTACGTGTTGGACTCGTGACCGACAGCAATTACGCTCCCGAATAAGAGCTTAAGAAATCATATATGGTCCGATCTATGACCTTACACCACATCCCCAAATATTTTGCCCACCAGAGCTGGAGTGCCAGCTCCCAGTGCAGCAATACCGAATCAGATAGCTGGATTAACAGACGAGAAATGAAACTGAATCGTCACGCCGCGCGCGCGCGCGTATTTACCTACCTAGTTGTATCTTACGGGAAGGGGGGCTATGCTCGTGATATCCCGTCTTTGTATCTCGCAGTGTCTAGTTTGCTAATAAATTCGTGTGTCTGTGTGTGTGTGTGTGTGTGTGTGTGTGTGTGTGTGTGTGTGTGCGCGCGCGCGCATTTACCTAGTTGTATCTTACGAGAAGGGGAGCTATACTCGTGTGTCCCTTCTTTGTATCTCACAGTGTCTAGTTTGCTCTTAAATTCGTGTGTGTGTGTGTGTGTGTGTGTGTGTGTGTGTGTGTGAGAGAGAGAGAGAGAGAGAGAGAGAGAGATTCTAATATTGAGCAGCTGGTTTGCGAGCAGACATGATAGCCAGCGTTGTTTGACAATTATTCCATCGTCGTCGGCTAAAGACCACAACGAACTTTGAACAGCGGTGACCTCCTCCTTCAGTGAGGACGCAGCGCCCTTTGCCGACGACGACGACGACCTCCTCCTTGGCAACGCTCGTGCACTCAGCAGGAGCCCTTACCAAGAACTTCGAGTGTTACATAACCTCACCCCCCCCTTCCATACATCCCTAGCAACCCATGCAACAACAAACTGGACAGGGCACTACACTTGCCATCTTTCCATTTCACCCATTCTGAAGCAATGAACCTAATGCCACGTCCCCCCCAACCCATTCGGGGAACCTCCCCCCAACAAACCCCTTTTGTTCGATCCCGCTGCGAGAGTACAGAGCCGAGGGTCCCCGTACCACCAGCGGACGTTCCTCCTCTCCTCACGGCAGTAAAACCACTGAACAACCCCGACGCCGTTGCCGCCGTTACCAAGGGCACTCCACGTCACAAGGATGTATTGGGGGCACAATGGTTACGGGGCAGAGGGGAACGGGGACGTGGTGGGCAAGGGCAATACAGTGGTTATCTGCTGCTGGGTGAAGGAGGAGGAGGAGGAGGAGGAGGAGGAGGAGGAGGAGAAGGAAGTGGAGGAGCAGGAGCAGCAGCAGCAGCATTGAGCTCGCCTGTCGGAATGGGAAAAAACTGCATGATTGTCGGGTGTGCGTACACGCAACTTGCAAGCATGCACGCACGCACGCACTCACACACTCCCCCCAGTATATCCTCCCATGTAAGACTGAGGTGTTTGCACTCTGTGGCGCTTTGCTTAGTCAGGGCAAAGGGTAGTAGTCAGCCTGGGTGGATTATCACCTCAGCCACAATTTATGACAGCAAGGGCACTTGTTTTTGTTGTTACTATTATCATTATTATTACTGTCGTTATCATTACTTCTATTATTATCATCATTATTAATATAACCATGAACTTCACGGACGCGGGTTGCCGGTATATTGGTTAGCGTCGCGTACTGCCATATTGAAAAGTCCGCGTTCGCACCCTGCTCAGGGTGTAAAAACTTAAAACAAAATTCACGATGTTACTTTTCCCCTTGAACATAGTAATTGAGGGCACAGCATCGGTGAGGTCACAGGACTACCCACCAACAGAGTGAACGAACAAAGTTTCATTCGGTACAGTAATGACAGTCTATCACAGTCCAGCGTGTGATCCATGATCGTGGTGGATCACTCACACACACACAAATCACCGTGTGTAGTTATTACGCCAATGCTATACATGGGTTTATTTTTATTTTTTAAAGAACCTGGTGAACCAAATCCCAAATGTGGAGGGCACTGGGAGGGGGAGGGTGATTAATGGGTTAATAATAATAACAAGACCGAGAATATTCTCGCGGTAGTACCTGCGCTGCGTTGCATAAGTAACTTTACGTAACCAACGCCGCCAACGGAAACGGAGCGCGCGTGCGCGCGGACACGCACGCTCCCCACGACTTTTACGCAACCCCGAACTTCGGAGAAGAACGCCCGGTGCATCCTGGTCCCCCCCCCCAACCGCTCCCCCACTCCATGGCTCTCACCACCTCGAGTCCTACGGGAATAAGTCAAATCACATAAACACCCACTCCGCCTCTGCTTCTCTCCACGCTCCCAATCGGAATTTGCTTTTGAATTCTTGACGTGCGTCGGGTCTACTTGGATCTCCCTCCCTACCGAAGGCTCACATAGGCAACGTTGTGCACCAGGCGCTGATTACATACAGGACATGCTCAATTCAGACCTGGCTTTACTCCAATTCTGAGCAGGTGCGTTTGCACTGCTACTACCACCACAACCAAGGAGAAGAATGGGCACTTTCCCCCCTCCTCTCTCACGTTGTGTGTGTGGGGGGGGGGGGAGCGGCGGCGGCAAGTGGCACGGAATGGAGCGACGAGAGCTCGTCTCGTAGACCATCAAGCGTATTCAAATACCGTTACCTGACGACGGCGACGACAACGAAGATCGACGCCGGGCAGGGAGGTTAGATTTCGTCTGGGCGGGACAAGATCCCGGTTAGCATCTGACTGACGACGACGACGACCAGACGGGGTTGGGTCCGACTTGCCCCCCCCCCACACACACACACCGTCACGCTTGCCGGGCTCCCTGGTGCCTGACTGTCTGCCACGCCTCCTGAGGTTGCAGCCCCACCCCCGACCCCTTCCTCTGGGTACGACTTTCCGCCCACGGAAGCACCGGCTGTGGATGCCGACCTGCTGCTGCTGCTGCCGAAATCGCTGACGCAGCAGCCTGGTAAACCTTGAGGTTAGCTTATTCCTGACCCCTTGGTTAATTCCAAGGTCTGTCATAGTAAGAGTTCAGGTTATGAAATCCTCTTCCCGGGTCACTGCCCTTATGCTCTCTCTCTCTCTCTCTATCTCTTTCTCAAAAAGCATTTCCGTATTATATGCACTGACTTGTGAGCTAACAAAAATACAAAAAATCAAGATAGACAACAAATGGGAGAGGAGTAAAATAGGATCGATGGAGACGCAGAGGTAACCCCGCAAATGTACCAATGATGTCCTGCAGGTTTATCTACTCTTTTGTTCACAAATCTTGTTCGGTTTGGACAAATCCCCCCCTAATACCGATGGAATTTAGACGCCATCTCGTTCAACACCTATAGATGGGGCGCCACCCTGCATTAATCCTTCTGGGTCCCTGCTAAGGAACCCTCTTCACAACAAAACGAGTTACAGAACTCCAAAGGGAGCACACAATACTCCCTTTGACTCCCCCGTCCTCTTCCTCCGCCGCCCAACCAAGAGGGGAGTGACGTGCCATCTCGCCTGCGGCCTCTCTCTCCACCAATCTCGAACGTCATCGAGGAGGACCGCCATTTCCGCTTCAGGGCGGCGGGGGGGGGGGGAATGCGTCATCCCGTCTCCCCCTTCCCCATCCCAAGTCTGCTTCACCTCCTGACAACAGGTCATCCCTCCTAGACTCCCAAGACTCAGCGGGCACTCCCACCTCCACCTCCTCCTCGAATACCACGGTAATCCTGTAGTCACTATCGACTTCTGTCTCTATTCCATCTACCGCCAGGCGATTTTATTCGGTCGTAGGAAATTATTTCCCACGATTATTGAATCGCCTACAAAGGATTACAAAAGAGGAGCATGCCGACAGGAGACCTTTTAGTCCATAACTAGGTCGGATGCGAAAAAATTATAATTATTAAAAAATAATAATAAAAAAAATAAAAAAATAAAAATAAATAGGTCAAGTTAATTGATAAAGAAGCAGGTAAATAATAATAAATGTACATAAATAATATATAATAATCAAATACATAATATTGAACAAAATAAAAAATGAATAATATAAAATAAATGTCAGTCATTACAGCATCTTGCTTAGGTGTTTATCTAAACGAACCTTAAAGCTTCGAACTGAACTACATTGCACTACCTCTGCATGAAGTTAACTATTCATTAACCACACGATTGACGAAGTTGTTTCTACCCACTTCCAAATTAAATTTATTTCCTGACAGTTTGAGACCACTATTTCTTGTCTGATTCTCATTCAATGTGAAAATTTCGTCACTTTTGATGTTGTCAATTCTCTTTAGAATCTTAAAGCCCTGTATCAAGTCACCTCTGAGTCTACGCTTTTTTTGTGGAAATAAATTCATATGTATGTTTTAGTCGATTTTCGTATGATTTATTTTTGATATTTGGAATCAGTTTTGTGGCTCGCCGTTGTACTTTTTCTAATCCCTTTTTAGTGCTCTCCAAGACCAAAACGACCCCTCTTCTCCTCCAACACCTCTCTGAGCAACACAGGTCTCGTGTCCTCTGGGATCTCAAATCTCTCCTCTCTCCTCCCTCCTCCTCCTCCCCTCTCCCTCTTGTCTCAAGCACACAGTGACAAGCACCAGTCCCTTTCTCCAGTGACCCACAGGGCGACGCTTCCTCTCACAATTTACACGCCCACTGTGGGCGGCAGGCTACGCTTCCCGGTCCTTACACAGGTCTATAAACTCATCAATCCCCCAGAGGCACATCTTTCCCTGCAGACACAAATCTCTCCTTTGGGGGATGGGATGGGATGGGATGGGTAGCTTTTCCGCCCCCCGAGGACTCCATCCCCCCAAACATCTTCCTGCCCCCGCCACAACCCCCTCCCCCGGCCCCGGCAATCCCCGTCGACCCTCTCTCGTGCTGACGAAAACTTCGTCACCTCGGTCCGGGCTACTTCGTCCCCAGGCCACGCCGGTTCATCCCTCTCTCTCTCTCTTATTCTGAAGCACGGAGGAGCACGCGAGCACGCCCACCGAAACCAAGGCCCAGCCAGCACCAGGGCACCGATCCCAGGACCCAGCACCCACCCGACAGCCCTGACAACATAATCTCTCAATTCCTCTCCCCAACATTTCCACATTCAAAATATTCCGCATCATCTTTTCTCAAAAACAGATTCTGCCAAGAGAGCATAAAAACAACTCTACCTGAAGACAGTAGATTGTTAAACGAACCGATGTTGAAGATTGTAACCTGGACTGTTCCTCATTTGTAATAGCAAATAAACAAACAAATAATGACCGTAAGTCTCCCTCACTCCCGATCGGCTGGGTCCAGCCATCGAGGGCGTGAGGGACTGGGCGCGAAACATCCGGAAAGCTCCCCCCCCCCTTCCATCCCTCGCGTGTGTTGGGTGTTATCCAACACGTTGTCGCGTCGTCAGGCTGGGCATCGTCCATTTCGGCATCAACTTGAACTAAAAATATTCACCGACAACATTTTAATAATTTTCCATAACCGGGTGCTAGGCTCCCAGAAGTACATGCAGAATTTGATGATACTAAATATATGGGAAAAGTATACTAATGACTATATCTATACTGTCTCTCTTACGCCCTGATTCCATAAGGGTCACTTGTGTCGTTCCCCTCCAACTCTCATAGTCAACATTTACATTCTGAGCGAGTATACTATAGTGCTCTAACCACTCGCTTCTATTTTAAGTACCTTATGTCATTTAACACAGAACGAATTGCTTAAATTTGTTCTGATGATAGCTAATTCTCGAGTAATAATAACTGAATAATAATAATAATAATAATAATACAATATTAAGAAGAAGAATAAAAAGAAGAAGAAGGACTCTTCGGACTAAGCCCCCCCCCTCCACACCCACACCGGTCCTCCAACAAAATGTGGCCCTTGTCCTGAGGAAATTCGCCGAAATCATCCGGGGTCCTTCGCCCACCTCTTCTCGTGAAAATAATGGCCTGACACTCAACTGCTACCGATGGTCGTTCCCCAGGGCCAGGAAGGATTATCAAGAGGATTTCAGGATATCCCATGTTACTTCAGAATAGCCGCTTTCGAAATCCACTTCAGGAAAGCACTGCAGTCATACCGACACTACACAAAATGGCTCCGCTGACATATAAAAAGTCATGTGGCAAACACAATATGCCATAGTGATTAATTGAGGAAAAATATAAAAGCAAAGATGCCAATAACTGATGGTACATATTGGTGTACTCGTTTTGTGTCATATGCATTAGTGCTCGTATGAGCACGTCTCCCCCCCCCCCCCACCGGCACGGACGGCCGGCGCCAGGCTGTCTACCTGCTTGCAAGTGCCGCCGCTGAAGACTCGGGCCAGGAGATGTTATTTCAAATCCCCTGCTGAACAGAGGCAGCTTCCAACTTCTTACATCACTCGCGGCAGGCCTGTGCTCACCTTCGCCACGTCACTCCTGCAAGCTTCCCTACTTCTCTTCAGTCCGACCTATCTCTACGACTATGAATCAGTAAGACATCTAAGGTATCTCTTCTTTATTTACTTGTTCTTTCTACTTCAATGTTTCATAAATACTTCTACATTATACTCATCAGCCTGTTACCTGTTCTCCACTGATTGACGCACTCGCTAAAATTAATACATTATTGTACATGTCTGTCAAAGTTACACCCCCCCCCCCCGTTGGCAGACCAAGCGCGAGGAGGAGGAGCCGCCAGAGGCCATCCCGCTAGCCAGCCGGCGTGACGTGCGTGACCGGCGTTGTGTGTTGTGTAAGGCGACACTCCGTGGGCTGAGGCGGCGTTATTGATTGCCATCCCCCCCCCCTAACACTCGTCCCCGTCCAGCTGCATCCCTCACCTCCCTCCCTCCCTCCCACATTCCCCCAAGTATTTGCAGTCAATCCTGCTTCCATGCGAGCCCATCCATCCGTCCATCCATCGGTTGCATTCTGCAATACCAGTCATACCCGCACGGTAACACCACCGCCTTCATCCATCATGTCGCCTTCAAACGACCATAGTCTTGCAATTGTGTGTGCGTGTGTGTGTGTGTGTGTGTGTGTGTGTGTGTGTGTGTGTGTGTGTGTGTGTGTGTGTGTGTGCGCGTGCGTGTGTGTGCGTGTGTGTTTTACTTAGGCGGCCCATCCTGGAAGCAGTCGCGACGACCGGCCGATACCTCAACCGCAGGTGTGCCCCCCCCACCCCCACCCCCACCCGTCCGCTGAAGGCCTTGGACCTTCCGTGGTTTGGGACCCCCCCCCCTATCTACCTTCCTCCTCTCGAGCCCGGCCAAGGCCAGACGATTTTATTCACCAGCGTGGTGTCCTTCCTCTTTCCGTTTCGGTGGCGAACAGGTTAACGACTCTGGGACACTGCTCCTGTTCTCGTCGGACGTCGTAGCCATCTCCGTGGTCGGAGAAGGACCACCATGGGCTCTCTCAAATACGAGCAACACGATAATTCCACATCAAGTGCAAGCAAGAATGACAATGACAGCAGCAGCACTGAGATAGGTAAATATGAAAATAAGGAGTGGAAAAAAAAAACGAGGAAGAAGACGAAGATGACGAGGGAGAAGAAACGTCGACGAAGTCACCTAAATTTCTTATTACTGCCATGGCAGTCTATGCCTCCACCACGTCTCCCCGACCTGGGCACGGAATGGAGGAGAAGGGGCGGTACTGGGGGCGTCCGTGTGGCGCGAATGACCACAAACCACCCAGCCACACAGCAACGATCAATAGAGCAATTGGGTACAAAACATCAGCGGGAAGGAAGGAAGGAATCTGCACAGGACAGGAGGGGGGGGGGGAGGTAGGCCTGCTGGTAAAGTGTAAAAGAGGGTTGATGGTGGACATCCGACACGACACTTGAAGGACAAATATTGAACGAGGGAAAGACAAGAAGGAGGAGGAGGCAGAGGAATGAGGCAGTGTAAGCAGGGAAGTATGACGGTGTCGAGGGGGAATTGCCATTAGGAAGTTTTTGGAACGCACCTGCAGTGACGTGGTCCAGGGTTGGACAAAGGTAACGACGACTGGAGGGTGTGTGCGTGTGTGTGCGTATGTGCGCGCGCGCGTGTGTATGAGAATCATTATGGTCTTGGATCGCGTGTTGGACTCGTGATCGACAGCTACTTCCCTCCCGGAAGAGCTGAGCTCATATGACCGATCTATGGGTAATGTTGTGACCTTACACGCAAACACCCACTCAACTCCCCGCCCACGAGAGTTGGAGTAACGACTCGCAACGCAACGATACTGAAATTATTTCAGCCCTGGGCGGGATTCGAACCCGGAGCGCTATATATATATATATATATATATATATATATATATGTGTGTGTGTGTGTGTGTGTGTGTGTGTGTGTGTGTGTGTGTGGAGGAAGGGGGGTGGATTGAAACTTGAGGATGGATCCGCCATGCTCGTGTACCTTCTTCAACCAAGTCTCATTCACACGAAGCGTTTACACAAGCAAGAATGCAAGCACTTCGTTCCTCGTGTCTTGAGAGGCGGGCGGGTCATAAAAATGTTGTTTAACCACACGGGGCGAGCACCTTGTAGCTACTTAGCGGCTCACTTGCTCGATGCAAATCAGCCCTTAACCTCGTGAGGGGAGGGGCTTGCGATGGTGAGGAAGCTCCTCCCCTGGGCACGGCAAACAGAAGGTAGGAGTCGCAGCTGGTGCTCCGTGCGCTGAGTTATGGGGGCAACAGCGGGATGGTGGGGAGGATGGGGTGGGTGTAGCTAGGCCTGCCTTCTCAAGATATCCCCCTCCAAAAAATAAATAAATAAATAAATAAATAAATCAAATCAAATAAAAAACAAATAAATAAATCAAATAAAATAAAAAACAAATAAATAAAATAAAATGGAGACGAGCTTGTTGGTGATGGCAGGAGTGGAGTGAGGATTGGCGGACAAGGAGGCATAATTGGGGGGAGGGGGGCAAGACTACGG
>NC_134810.1:32601890-32651890 GCF_046742065.1 Oratosquilla oratoria
GGAACACACTGTGCCACGACCACCCTCGTCACTGCAACCACTAGGATAGAAGCCCTTGCAAACAACCGGCGACGATGTGCACTACAATACAATCCAGTGTTGCAATGCAGCGACTGACGCGACTCCACAAGCCCCCCCCGGGGGGAGGGGGGCACCTGTGCACCATCCCTCAGTCCCACTTTGCAAATTGTCGGTCACGTGACAAGTCTTGATCGCACATTCGCAGAGTGCGCATCCAAACACATTCGCAAAACACGCACATACATATTCCCCCAATAATACGCTACCTATTACATCTGATCCTCCTATACCGTGAAAGTCTAACTGTATGAAGCTTGCAGTACCAAACAGCTAACGATCGATACCTTCATGAGGAGCGTGAAGTCTTTTTCATGACAGTTCCCACTTATTTCAGGTGCATATTTAATTTGCCTGGTGTTCCCCATTAAATAAATAAATAAACAAATAAATGAGCATTGTAAATTGCCTAAGATGTGTCAGGGTCAAATTCGAGGCACTCCACTCTCCTTCCCACACGTCACTACCGTCCTTCCCTCTCTCCTGCGGGAGGTGATGTTGGTATGTGTGTGGGGGGGGAGGGTTGTTTAAGCCTCCTTCTTGGGTGATTGGTGCCTACCGTTCTGCTGCCAGAGTCGGAGTCCGAGCGGCATGAGTGCGGCCTCGGTCTGCTGACACCGATCCTCCCAAGCACCTGTGCGTGCTGCCCACCTGGGCTCGGCTCTCCGGGTTCGGGGCGGCACGACGGCCACGGCGGGGCTTCCTCCCGCCGTCTGAGGGGCTCCTGCTCCTGCTGCAGGGGGCGCCGCTACCTCCACCTTCTGGGCTACACGTAACGAGGCGGAGTGTGGCTTTGACGACGTAGGGGAGGACGCCGAAGTAGCGAGAAGGTACTCTTCTCCCTTCTCCTCGCAGTACCGTAGCCAGTCACAGTAGGAACAGCTGCAGGCGGAGTACCAGGTTCCTGCCGACGTCGAGTGGTGGCTGTGGGAGGCGACTGCGGCGGCGTAGGCGGCGGTGTACCCGCGGTAGTAGGCGTCGATAACCGGATTGACAAAGACCTGAGTGTCGGGGACAATACCTGCCATGCTCGCGGCACCGCGAGCTCGCCAGGGGAACACTCGAACTGGGAGGGGCGTGGACGGTGGGTGGGTGATGCCAAAGAAAACCCGTAGGAGAACGGAGATCGAGCCACTACACCACCACCACGACGACGACGACGACAAAGAAGATCTCCTCCTGAGTCGAGGTCCCCACTCACAACCTGGCCATCCTCAGGTACACCTTCGTCAGTAGTCGTCGTCACTTCTTGAGGCACAGACAACCGCGCTCACTTGAAGGGACACCCAACACTCGGCTACGTTTTAAAACTACAACTACTTCAGTCCTAATTCAATCAACAACTTTGGCACCAGCGAAGTCTATCACAGTTAAAGTACACTTATGTTGACGTCAGTAGCGGCAGTAGAAAGTTCTTTGGCGGCGGGGGGAACACGTCTCTGCTGCTGCTGCTTCCTCCGGCGGGTCGTCACACACAAGAACGTCTCGAACTATTCTTTGGTATATCCAGCAAAACTAAATAATAAAATAATTCGGAGAAATGATCCTCTTCGCCCCACACGTAACGTTCCAGCGTCACATTCCTTCCCTTTTTTCCGAAGGCGACAGTCTTAAACCGAATATGGTTAAAATATAATAATAATAAATATATCACGTTATGATCGCTCTGTAGTTAATTTTGTCCCCAAATGTGAGAGCGCACAACCCACGCGCGCTGTCCGTGCACATCAACCACCATGTCACGTTGTGGGGCAATGGAGACCTGCCTCAGGTCTGAGAGGTTATGCTCGCGCGCAGCCGGGCGGCGATTCTGTGGCCTCGCAGCCGCCATCGCCGCAATATATACGCCGCCCCGTACGTCCCAGCAACTTGGGGCACGACCGCACAAGCCTCATCTCCCTTCTATGTCTCAAGAACAAAATTTACTGTGGGTATGGGCCTCGCGTGTATTCGCACTAAGTTGTTTTATTCCCTATTGTAAACCCACGGGTCGTTTGTAAACACAGAAAGTACTGAAAAGCGAGGCGAGCATGGACAGACCCTTCGAGAGCTGGGATCTACCGTGTGCTGACGTAAGCGCAGAGCAGACACGTGAGGTCGGACTAACTACTGAGGACCCTCCTCCATCTCAAGTCCTCCCTCTCCCCTCACATGGTACACACAAAAACATACACAGTACACATACACACACTGTTCCTAAAGGAGATTCACCTTTGAGTCTTCTATATATATTTTTTTTATCCTGTCCCTGTCTCGACATCTCCCCCCCTCCCCCGACACAGTCCGTCCCCTGGTTCCCGTGACGTCAGCAACCCTCCTCCTCCTCCTCCTCCTCCATCACCAACTGACCTCCAGCTGAGCGTCGACTGTCCTGATAACAACGAAATGACAATGCAAGCACTTGCACTCGTATCTGACCAGCATTTTACGTAAGGCCCACAAGCGACGGCCGTGGGTGCAAATGCTCTACAGTGTATAAAATCCTTCCTTGATGATCTGTCTTCAGGCCTCGATACCCTTCGGCAACCCCTATCCTCTCCAACATGACTGTCTTTACGTCTTCTATTCAGTCTATCTGCGTGGAGTGATAGATAGTGTTTTTACCTTGAGCTCAGAGAGCCCTGGTTCGATCCCCGACTATAAAAGACGACACCTCCATGGCTCCCCAACTTCTCTCTACAATGGCGGACATCAGAGGTGCAGTAGACCAGCGCAAAACCTAAAACTCGACACGCTCTCAACATATACGCAACCTTATCAAACCGGAATGAATCACTAGTAGTGTTGTACAGGGGAAGTTTCATCCTCCAAGGGGCAGGCCGGTGGTCCTGCAGTGAAGCACTGAGGCCAACCTCAAATGCCACCCGATGACATGGGTCTAAAGAGAGCGTGTGACTTTGGACTTGGCATGATTTGTCCCCAATGCTGAATGAAAGAGGCTGCCGCATGCCTCAGAGGCGTCACAGTACTGGGGATACTTTAGTACTAGACCCTTCAACACGGTCACTCTCTCCCCTCCACTTCTCATTCCACTTGTTACCCGTCACCATAATAAGAACATAAAAATGAAGGAGACTGCAAGAGACCATAAGGCCTACACTAGGCAGTTCCGTAATGTTGGGAGGGATGCAAACTTCTCTAATGGCACATAAATACATGCAAATCAAAGGGCATTTTTGTAAGCAAGTTAGAGCATAAACCCACCCCACACTTTATCAAAACCCATTCATTGCCTCCGCCCAACTTAGCACCTTGTGGATAAAGGGTCATCGGTATACCCCGCTACACCGCGCGTATTACATATGTAAACAGTGCAGCCAGATGCATTGCTTTCTACTGCAGGTCTTTTTGGTATATTGGTCTCTACTGGTTATCTCTAAATACAGTGAAGGGATCTGTCACGTGAACAAGTGGCACACTGCTGTAAAATGTCCCTCTAACGAGAGGTCTTCTCACTCTGCTGCCGCCAAATGATTCTAACCAGCTCTGCGACGTGCCTTCGGGATCAGGCATGCTGTGCCGGCAACGACGACGACAAAGTAGGGGGGAAGTTAGGGGCGGGGGAAGGGAGGGCAATGGCGTCACAGAGGAGGGGAGGGAAGGGAAGGGAGGGGAGGGTGCAGGTAAGGCGGCATACCTGCACAACACCTGGGGGATTTGACGACGCGGTAATTTTGCACACCGCGGCGCATAACGCAACCGGATTTTTACACAAGGAATCGTGAGCCGTGTCCTTGCGTGTGTCAGAGAGAGAGAGAGAGAGAGAGAGAGAGAGAGAGAGATAGAGAGAGAGAGAAGGGAGACAGGGGAGAGGGGAGATAGTGGGGGAAAGAGGGGAGACAGAGGGAGAGAGTGCAGGGGGAGAGGGAAGAGATAAGATGGGAGAGGGGAAAGATGAGAGAGAGAGAGAGAGAGAGAGAGGGGGGGGAGGGAGAGATGTGAGACAGAGGGGAGAGAGGAGGGAGAGTGGGGATAGATAGATAGAGAGAGAGTGTGAGAGAGGAGGGAGAGTGGGGATAGAGAGGGGGATAAAGAGGAGAGGGAGAGGGAGAGGGAGAGAGAGAAGAGAGGGGGAGAGGAGGGAAAATGGGGATAGAGAGGAGAGGCAGAGAGAGAGGGGAAAGAGAGGGGATAGAAAAGGGAGATAGAGAGGAGGGAGAGAGAAATAGAGAGAGAGATAGAGAGAGGGGGGGAAGAGGAAGGAGAGTGGGATAGAGAGGAGAGACAGAGAGGGAGAGATGGGAAACATAGGAGAAAGAGGGTAGAGAGGGGAGAGAAGAGGGAGAGATGGGAGACAGAGGGGAGAGAGGAGGGAGAGAGGAGGGAGAGAGCAGGAAGAGGGGGGAGAGAAGGGGACAGATAAGAGAGGGGAGAGAGGAGGGAGAGGGGGAGACAGGAGGGAGAGAAGGGAGAAAACGGGAAGAGGGGGGAGAGAAGTGAGAAGGGGACAGAGAAGAGAGAGAGAGGGGTGAGAGAGGAGAGAGGGGGGCAGAGAGGAGAGAGAGAGAGAGAGAGAGAGAGAGAGAGAGAGAGAGAGAGAGAGAGAGAGAGAGAGAGGAGAAAGACAGGAGAGATATAGAGATATATATATAGGAGAAAAACAGGAGAGATAAATAGAGAGAAAGAGGGGAGACAGATGGGGACAGGGGAGAGAGGGGAGAGGGGGAGAGGAGAGAGGGGAGGGGAGAGGAGAGAGGGAGAGGGGAGAGATGTGAGAGGGGAGAAGAGAGAGGAGCGAGGGAGATGGGAGAGGGAGGAGAGGGGAGAGAGATAGGGGAAATGGTAGAGAGGAGAGAGAAGGGGGAGTGAGGGGAGACACACACACACACACACAGAGAGAGAGAGAGAGAGAGAGAGAGAGAGAGAGAGAGTGAGAGAGACGTGAGAGGGCGAAGGAGAGCGATGAAAGGGAGAGAGGGGAAGAAAGAGAGGGGAGAAATAGAGAGCGGGGAAAAAAGGAGGGAGAGAGGGAGGGAGGGAGGGAGAGAAGAGAGAGAACAGGGAGAGAGAGAGGGGGGAGGAGAGAGGGGAGAGAAACGGGGAGAGAGAAACAGAACCCGACGAACGCAATTCTTTGTTATAATAATTGTCCAGATTCCTAACCATCCCATGCCAAGTCGCGTCTATGAGGAACATCTGTTCGACTTTCAAATCTGATCTCAACATATGTGATGACAAACGGTACAGGCTTAGTTAGGATAATGTTAAATGAACGGAACAAGCCGTTAACATTCTGGTTACTTTCCTAATAGCCCTGTGGATCACAACAATAAACTCATCCTCAAGAGAAGAATCAATGCTGATAATTATTCAATATACCTCGTTTATGCTGCCATCCTTCATTCTAACTCCTTTAACAGCTCCACAACGGCACCTAAGCTACGGCGCGATAGGGTCCTCACCCAAGGATACAAGCGCTGTAGTTACTGGCGATGCGATGCACATGTCCCTTCACGACGGCGGGCAACCCCCAACTTGATGGGCTCAACAAACCTGGAGGCCGTGCGGAATCGCGACCCACACAAACTTGCACATGACACCTCCCCCCCCCAACACACACACACACATGAAACAGACGAAAGGAAGCTACAGTGATCATTTAAATAGCGAAAAAATGCTTAGATCGCGAAGATAAAGGGCTTCAAAATCTAGTAAAAGCGCCCCACCACCATCGCATGTACAAAATCGTTTGTTTCAGGCAGAGCAACATCTATGGTGTCTCATCGGACTGGAGAGGGTTAGACCCTTTGCTGGCAACCTGCCACCCCCCCACCCCCACCCCGTGGCACAACCTCCCTCCCACCAACACCTGCAGACCTGCCTCGAGGACTTTAATATCGAGGCTACGGGAAAGCGAATCTAAACAAGAAAATGTAAAAAACAAGAGAATCCGGTAACCCCGGTACCTTTGAATTCGGCACCGGTTTCCGTTCCAGTACCCCCACCGACTGGATAACGGTATGGAACCCCCCCCCCCGTTTATCTAGGCTCCTTTTCAGATTGGCTTTCTCCCCACCCCTACCACCCAGCAACCCTCAGTGTGCTGAAAAGGCTTATTTGGTATGCCGCTTCTCGCAAAGAGTCAGTATTTACGTTCTTGGTCCACAGGAATATGCAACAATCCTGCTGACAAGTCCGAACACTTCCATGAGTTACAATTGATCGAATAACGGTTACTCAGGCCATGTCGGCCGACTCCAGTGCCACAGATGTGTTGTATAGGCGCTGTGGGCTGACCTACAACCACAGGTCGACACAATGTTTAGACCAAGGATGGGTTGGTACCAAGTCCCATGACCTTGATCAACTTTGGTGAGACCAACAACGCACGGAACGGCTTAGCTGTCATTGTCCCCGAAGACAAAATCCCTACTCTTCCTGTGCCGCCTGTCCAAATATGGCCACACTTGTCGCTTCTTGGAAACAATTTTCTCCACAAATTCCTTCAATACCGAGGCGCCGCTCCATTCACATAAAAATAAAAAAGTGTGGAATTCCCAAGAGATTTTATTCAGGCGAGGCTCGAGCCTAAACCTTAGCAGGGGTCTCGATCCACCTACATCTTACTCAGGACAGGGACCACTCCCTCTAACGAAGAAAACCACCTGGCCTTAAACACAGACGAATCCACCCAGGGAG
This sequence comes from Oratosquilla oratoria, assembly GCF_046742065.1. Classification (NCBI taxonomy): domain Eukaryota; kingdom Metazoa; phylum Arthropoda; class Malacostraca; order Stomatopoda; family Squillidae; genus Oratosquilla; species Oratosquilla oratoria. Next base: position 32,608,608 of record NC_134810.1, read on the forward strand.
TTACGACCATTCCGGGAGGGAGGCAGTTGCCACAGCCACAGGGGGCCTTCCCTCCCCCTCTCCCCACTGCCCCCCTCCCGCCCCCTTGGCCTTGAAACTGGGTTTGCACACTCTTGTACACGTACCCACATCGATCAATACTTGTGACAAACCTGATCTTATACTGCTCCGGCAAATCCTGAGCCGCCTTATATAAATGTGATAGGTGAGATGGGGGAAGGGGAAACAAGGGGTCAATTTCATGTCGAACAAAGTTTTCGAACGCTCACACACTATTTTCGGGCACCCACTACAAAAGAGGTTTAGTAAGCCGCTACATATCGCATCCTGAAGACTTTTTAACACCAATGACATGTGTGTGTGTGTGTGTGTGTGTACACACACGTGTATATATACAGTGTATATATATATATATATATATATATATATAATATATATATACACACACATGTGTGTATACGAGTGTACTGTACGTGTGTGTGTGTGTGTGTGTGCACAAGTAAAGGTGTATGTATTTTGATATATGTACCTAAAACAATGTACACAAATTGCTAACATGTGTATATAATCAACATACCACTTCAAAAACATTACACATACAACGTAGCTACGTGAAATTAAGAACACAAATTGCTAAGTATACGTTCAAATGCATGAATACACGTTAATACTACACACACACACCAAGTCACGTGTGCCTTTGGAAAAAGTCTGCACCGCCCTTGTACGAAGAAACCTAAGAGTTGACTTAGGAGACAAAGCCAGGCAGGCAGGCAGGCAGCTTTTTCCGAGAAACGAATCGCAGCTTTCCTTCCATCCATCCATCCATCCATCACTCCTCCTGCGGCCGGCCAACATTTTTTTTTTGGCGTTGCAAAGTTCATCCCCACGACGCCATTATTGGTCTACTTCACAGCGTCGGGGGGGGGGGGGGCGAACAGCAGTAGCCGAGGATATGCTCGCGTTCGCACGCTCAAAGCGCACGGGCGCATGCTCAAAGCGCACCCGGCACCGGCCAGCCAGACCAGACAGCTAAATTGATTTTTATCGCGAATAAATGCGTCCACCGCGAAGTTAAATCGCTTCGAAATTTTGCGAAACTCCAGCCACCTGGCTGGATCTCCGGTCACGTGACCATGAGCGAATTATATAAGCGCGGGGAAGGGGGTCAGGGGGACTCCAGGGGAGAGGGAGACACACACAGACGGACAGACAGACAGGAGAGAGAGAGAGAGAGAGAGAGAGAGAGAGAGAGAGAGAGAGAGAGAGAGAGAGAAGGGAGCCCACCATGGTGGGGGCAACTTGTTTAAAGAACGATAAATGATGAAAAAAAGGGTGGATGGAGAGTCAGAAAACACAAATGCAATGAAATGTTCATCTCTTCCTTACGTATTCTCTTCCTGTGGTTCGCACGCACGCACGCACATTCTCAACGTTCCCATTTGGATGGATGGATGGATGGATGGATGGGCATAAAACAATGCAGGTGATAGGCTGATGGAGAGTGGGAGAAGCTTCAAGAAAAGATGAAGAGAAAGAGAGAGAGAGAGAGAGAGTGGGGGGAGGGGAGGGAAGAGGTGGGAGGTGAAGGGAGAGGGCGAAGGTGCGAGGGAGGGTACAGAGAGGGAGGGAGGGAGGGACGGAGGGAGAGGGCGGAAAGGATAGATCCAGGGTGTAGGGATGGTATGGAGGGAAGGAGGGAGTGGGAGTAGGGGAAAGAAGGTATGGGGGGAGGGGGGAGAGAGTGGGAGGGTGGGAATAAGGGAAAGAGGGTCGGGGGGAAGGAGGGGGAAGTCAAGTGAAGGACGTAGAGATGAAGGGGGGGGAGGTTGATCTGCAGGGAGAGTCCAAGCAGACAGTAAGTCTCCCTCCGTGGTCTGTGGAGAGTTTGGTAGATGACGGGGAGAGGGTGGTTGGGGGGGGGGGTGAAGAACTAACGGAAAGAAACAGCAACGAAAGCGAAGTAAAACCGGACAAATATATCAAAGGAGGGAGGGCAAATATACCAAAGGAGGGAGGGAGGGCAAATATACCAAAGGATGGAGGGAGGGAGGGAGGGAGGGAAGGGCATGATAAGACATGAGGCGTGACGTGAATGGGGAGCAATGGGGTTGGAAGGGAGAGGGAGAGGGAGAGGGAGAGGGAGAGAGGTACAGAAACGGATGGAAGGAGGGTAAGAGGGGAGGAGAGAGGGAGCGGGGAGAATGACGAAGAAACGAGGATGGCACTCCATACACCAAAGAGGTGTGTGTGTGGGGGGGGGGGTTGCTGGAGATCGGGTCTCTGAGAAAATAAACACGCAGGATACGATTGCCGGGAGCCAGCGATAATGGGGAGGAGGAGGGAGAGGAGGAGGAGGAGGAGGAGGAGGAGGAGGAAGCGCAAAGGGCAGCATGGCAGGCACGAGAGGTTAAGCCTGGGATTATGATCTGGACGAGAGGAAGGGGAGATGGAGGTGAAGGGGAGGGGAAGGGAAGGCAACGGGTGTGGAGGAGAGGGAGGGAGAGAGAGAGAGAGAGAGAGAGAGAGAGAGAGAGAGAGAGAGAGAGAGGGAGAGAGAGAGAGAGAGAGAACAAAATGGAATGTGATGGAGTTTAAAGAGATGGAGGCTTGAGCGACATGAGAAATATTAAAGCACACACGCACATACACACAGCCACCCCTTGCAGAGGCTCTCCAACACCACAGCACCCAAAACCAAACTGGAGAAAATGGACCTTGTTTTCATACTCATATGCGCGCGCGCGCCGTTATCTATACCACTGGAAAGTTGAACTTATCCTGGATTTCTGCTCAAGTACATCTGGTTATTGGCTGATCTATGAAATCTACTGGTAATTTCCATAAGTATAATCCATGAAGTTTGTAGTTACTTTATAATGGCAGACAGCGTTCGCCAGGGCAGTCAAGTGGTTAAAAGTACAGTCCTGAGGTGAGGTGGGGTGGGGTGGGGTAGAGAGAATGGCACCGGGTGGTCACTTGGCTACGCGGGGACGTCTGGGAGGGCCTGGGGTGGAGGAGGAGGAGGAAGAGGTGGAGGGAGGGAAGAGGAAACTGCCCCCCCCCCCAGCAAACGCAAAGAAGTGCCATGTGAGGCCAACTACTCTGGGTAGAAGTGAAAAGTATGGAAGAAAGAAAGGAGAGGAAGTAGGATGAAAGAGAGAGAGAGAGAGAGAGGGGGGGCAGAGATGGGTAAGGGGGAAAGGGGAGAGGGGGAGGGATGGGTAAGGGGGGAAAGGGGAGAGGGAGAGAAGGAGGAGGGAGGAGGGAGGGAGGGAGGGAAATGGGGAGTGGTGGGAGATATAGTCACAAAGGTAAAGAACGAACCTTCCGCAAGTGGGGCCGGCAATGCATTTGTGAGGGGGAAGAGAGAGCCAAGAGGAGTGGAGGAGGAGGAGGAGGGGGGGAGGAGGAGGAGGAGGAGGGAAAGGATAATGGTGGGGGAGAGGGACCGGAGTGGTAGAGGGATTGGGAGGGGAGAGGGAGGGGAGTGCAGAGGGAGTGGGAGGGGGACACTGGGATGAAGCCCATGGAATGGCTTATACAACGGACATCAATACAAATCACGTGTTAACTGACCTATGCGCCTGCGTTAACTCATACACGTGTGATTCACCATGGTCTTGGATCACGTGTTGGACTCGTGATCGACAGCTATTTCCCTCCCGGAAGAGAACTCAGAGCTTATGTATGGCCGATCTATGGGTAATGCTGTGACCTTACACACCCAACTCCGCCCGCGGGATTCGAACCCGGATCGCCGTAGTGGTTGCCGGAACTCTATCAACCATGCCATCGAGTGTGTGTGTGTGTGTGTGTGTGTGTGTCTGTGTGTGAGAGAGAGAGAGAGAGAGAGAGATTCACCCCGGTCTTAGATTACAAGTTAGATTTGTTACTGACAGTAGTTACCCTCCCGGATGAGAGTTCTGAGTTCACATATGCCCCCATATATGAGGAATGTTGTGACCACCCCACAAAAAAAAAACATATACATACATATACCAAGGCTTTTTCCCCCTTACAAGGGAGGTAGCCAAAAAGGGAGAGAAAAAAAAAAAAAAAAAAAGTGCTGGTTCGTGGTAAAGCGATACTGAAATTTTCAGTACTGCATTTGAACCAGGATCACTGAATCAGCTGTCGAGCGCGGTATTAAACCAACATCAAATAATGTGTGTATGTGTGTACACAGGCACATACAGTGAGCGCATAAGCACGTACATGTTTATTTTGGCCCAGGTGACGCGTTGAAATGTTTGTTTCGTGCATGTGTTACCTCCTCGTTTCTGGGCACCCGCGTGCGAGCGCGCGCGCGCTTGAAAAGATTGCAGGCGTTCAATCTTGCAGCTGCGTGGCGTGTGTGATGAAGAGAGAGAGAGAGAGAGAGAGAGAGAGAGAGAGAGAGAGAAAAAAAAAAAAAAAAAAAAAAAAAAAAAAAAAAAAAAAAAAAAAAAAAAAAAAAGGGAGCAGTGTCAACTCCCTTGTCGTGGCTCCGATTAGAATCAAATACTCCTTGGGAGGAAGGAAGGGAGGAAGGAAAGGTGGGAAGTCACGATACGACGGGGGCAATAACTTCACCCACTGACCTGCGTGACGACACCCATGTAAGGATTACTTTCTGGTCCCCCATTCCCTCCCCCGGCCAGGAAAGAAAGAAAGAAAGGAAAAATATCTTTTCCTGACTAGCACCCGTCCCCCTCCCCACATCGGTCAACCTGAAGCCACACACACCCGCGTTGTCCTGTTGGTTCCCACAGCTCTCCCTCCCGATCTACCAACTGACGACAACGCTGCAACATCACGTGGCGACAGAACTACGAGTATTAATTTTTTTAAATTTAACGGATTTCTATCGGTCACGACCGCGACAGGGCAACCCACCAACTCTATACGACTTCGTGACACGTTCGGGGAATACATCACGACCAACCTACAGAACATGGGCGTGTCAGGTGAGGTGTGGCATTACATCTGGACTGCTATAAAATGTAACTGTGCTCCTCTCGTGTGCCCCACTCACTGCCTAAATCAAGAGACTTCATCTCCTTGCTCTTAGTTGAGGGTGCAAAGCCTCAATACCCACACACGCTCCCTTTTGATCGAGATCTACGGAACCATGATCGTGGGGTATGAGGTCACCAACTGCCCAAAGACGACAGTGAAAAAGGGGGCCATGGGAGTCCTTGATCAGCACATCATGTTGCACCACACCGTTTGCGCCATCTAAGTACAAAGCCATGTGTGCCCGTATCCATCACCACCTGTCATTCCCATCCATAAAGTTGTCTAATCGTTTCTTAAAACAACTGATAGTTTCAGCGCTTACTACATGGTTACTAAGTTTATTCCATTCGTCGACCACCCTATTAGTAAACCAATTCTTGCCTATTTCCTATTTAAATCTAAATTTGTCCAGTTTATAACCATTATTGCGAGTCCTGCCCTATTGCGAGTCCTGCCCTGTTGTTTTAATATGATGACCTTGTTTGCATCACCCTTGTTAAAGCCTTTGATCCACTTGAACACCTCTATTAGATCACCCCGCACTCTGCGTCTTTCCAGAGAGAGTAAGTTAAGGTGCCTAAGCCTCTCTTCGTAAGGTAAATTTCTTCCTATACGGACTCTCCAAGTCAAGACGGGTGATGGAGAACGCCCTGAGAACACTCTCCAATAGGCAAGTTTCGCAGTCTTTCGTCATAGCTACCCCCACTTACATCCTTCAGTTCTGTCGTTATTCAGGCATATTTTTGCTACTTCGACATTCTAACCACGTGCTCTTTGGGCACCTGGGGGCTATTTTGGAGACTTTGTGCGTGCGACTTCTGGGTAACCTTATCAGATTAACAACTTCTTCCTATGGTGAGGGCTTCCTCACACTCCACCAATGTTTTGCCAGTGCAATCCCCCCTCCCCCCCACAACAAACAGATGCCAGGCCAATCTCCCGGCAAAAGCACAAGAATTGTCAACGTCACAAGGAGAGGCTACTCACCGCGACTTCAAAACCATCTACGCTGTGCACGGGCAACTGCTTTCTTACCTGCAAATAAAAAACAACGATCAAGACCACTTTACAAGGAGGTTACCTGTGACAAACGAGAAAAATATTTGTATTCATAACAATGTTCAATTACACTTCGAAATAAACAAGACGCCGGAAACAGTACTAGTTGGCACGAGATCATTTGGAGAAAAGTCGTGAATACACAAAGAATTAAACATTCAAAGAGAAGCGAGTGGAGAATAAGAAAAAGGGAAAGATTAATAGTTGTATTGAAAGATAAATTAGACAAATGATAAAATAGAGTAGACGGAGGCGGAATGGGGAATGTAAAGGGAGCGAAGGACGGAGAGGGGAACGGAGGAATAAACTGATAAAAAAGTAAGAACATAAAAGAGTATGTATGTAAGCCTGTCGGCGGTGAAAATGGGAAAAGGGAAGGATCAGAGAAGGGAAGGCGACAGAGGAAGAGGAAGAGGAGGAGGTCCCCACTTCCTAAGACAAGAGCACAGCCTCAACGAAAACACCGTCTGCTACGATACGAAACAAGAACCTCTGACAGGGTCTCGGAAGGTCAGACACCTCTCCCACGTGCACGTGAGAGGGGGGGGGGGCGAGTGTTCCTTACGTAACGGCTCAATACTTGAGCGGCTGCATCACAGGCAATGCAGGTCGAGCCTCCTGACAAATTCAAGCCCTCAACGACATGTAGCACCATGACAGGTGGATACGGAGGAGGGGAGGGGCAGGGGGAGGAAGAGGAGATGGAGGAAGAGACAAGCAACAGCAGCTGTGTTGGCACCAGTTGCCCTCATATAACGTACCATATCACCTGCATCCCGTGGCCCTGTGCCAACGAGGAACAGGGGCCGACTGATCTTACCCCACTCGCCCTCCCATAGACCAGGTGACCGAGGCTGGCCACCACCGGCATCATAAAATGCTCACAAATAATCTCCACCGGGCACTATTGCCAGGCCCCGTACATCACAAGGCACGCCAACCCTTCGAGTCGCGCCCGAGCCAACAATGCCAAACATTTCCCTGAACAAAACAAAACACTCGCCCGATAGGAACCACGGACGACACGAACATTAATCCTGAAAGTGGTGTAGAACCCTTTGCATTCTGCCTAGGGCAGTGGTTCCCAACGGGTGTGCAGCGGCACCAAAGGGTGCCGCCGTGAGATCAACTGAGGGTGCCGTCGAAATTGAGGTCAAAAATAAGTTTCGTATTACCGACTCACTCTGTCATCCATTTTTGTTCATTAAAGCAGCGTCAGTGTAAAGGTGAGTATTTTCATATTATCCAGGGACAAAATTTTGTTACACTGATGTTGAATCAACAAAATACTGACATTCTGAAAGGCTTGGCAAGGGTGCCTGCCTCAAGCCAGAAAAGGTTGGGAACCTAACCTGGCCTAGGGCATTCTTTTTGAGGAATTACACCCCCCCCCCGGTACGTGAGAACATAACCCGCAGAATACGCATGGGGGGGGGGGCTCCGCTGACACAAGACCAGCTGGTGGGAGCACCAGTGCCACCTGTGGACGTCCCCTCCAGCTGGCGAACAGGATCGGTGCCAGAGGCGAGCGGTGACGGCACCCTCAGGCCAAATCAGGGTTAAGAGACTCGATCGATCGCAACACACACACACACACACACACACACACACACACACACACACACACACACACACACACACAAGGACCACATGCAGCGACCCCCTCCCCCTCCCCATCCCCCTTTCGGGCAATCTAAACGCAAACGTGCATTTCCTCTAGCTGAACCAAAAGGTGACGTGCGACCATTTTTCTCTCTCTCTCTCTCTCTCTCGACCGTACGAACGTAGCTCTTACCACGTATTTTATATTTACGTAAACACACACGCGCGCGCGCACACACACACACAGTGCCGATGTTATGGAAACCCTAGAAAGAACAAGATGAAACAGAATAAACCTTTCGTCCCCACCTACACCCTATGGTCGGGTATGTATACCAACTAGCAAAGGAGCATAGGCGCACGGAAATAATGATGATGATGATGATGCGACAACCTCCTCGCCCTACAGCCGATGCAACCCAACTCGACCCAAGACGCTCTCTGCTGCCGGCACTACCCTCACCCACGACGAGCGGCCACCACCCGCTCCTCAATCGGAATACCATAGGAGCCATCAGGGAGAGACCGCGACAGGTATTTCACAACATATTAAAAAAAAAAAAAAAAAAAAAAAAAAAAAAAAATAATAATAATAATAATAATAATAATAATAATAATAATAAAAAAAAATAAAATAATAAAAAAAAAAAAATGCCCCAATCAAAGTATACCTTAAATGAACCTTTTCATTCCAAATATGCAGTTCTTAGGTTTATTCTTGACTACTCCCAGGCAATTTTATTCATGGGAAAAGACACTCCGCACTCAAAGGGTTCGGTCTTGGAAAAAAACAATGACAAGTCTCACACTAGTCCTCTGGTCTGATGACTTTGAGCAGCTTACAACAAAATAATTACTTGAAGAAACTCTTGCCAAGGCAGTGCGGCACGTGTGTGTGTGTGTGTGTGTGTGTGTGAGAGAGAGGGAGAGAGAGGGAGAGAGAGAGAGAGAGAGAGAGAGAGAGAGAGAGAGAGAGAGAGAGAGAGAGAGAGAGAGAGTGTGTGTTTGTGCGCGCGCGTGGTGAGCAGGTGCATATGTTCGTGAGCGCATATGCGTCTACGTGGGTATACACACGCCGGCCAATAACATGAAACTCACAAACAACTGATTCAAATAAAACAGATGCTTGCAACATTAACTGATTTTGTAAGGGAAGGCGAAAACCCAAGGAAACCCTCCACACACGACGAACATCGGCACAAACACACGAGGTCCCCAGGCCTGCAGGCCTCGAGACCTCGTGCACGTGTTGCGATTACCCCTTATCTATCAGGAGGATGGGAGCGAGTGACCGGTACGTACTATTGCTCTAGGTCAGGGCTTGGGTCCAAAGGTGGTGGCGAAAAGAGGAATGTATGTGTTGGGGGGGGGGGAACGAATGTCATGGGTACCTTCTCCCTCCCTCCCTACGGCACATTTCTTCCCTCACACACACAGAGCAAAAAGTGACACCTAAGTCGGTAGCAACGTCAAAGTAAATCCCCATATATCCACCCGACCCTCCGCATTGTCTGCCTCTTCGTCAACGCCCACAAACGTCCTCCCACTCCCTCCCTTCCTCCCCCGTACCCTTCATGCATCCCCTCCACCCCAAGGGTGGTGCCCATAAATCCCCTCTTAAATGTCCCGCCATGACTGCTTATTCCTTACATTCCTACTCATCCAGTTACTATCTATCCTTACGATGCCTGGCCAAGCTTTTCTTAGGCGGAGTTCCGCCACCCCCCCCCCGGACACACGGCGACGGCCTTTACATATTTTGTTCTGGCGGCGGCTGACGATTCTATTCATAATCAGGAAAAGCTACCGAACTAGGCTGCATCTCGAGAAGTTCCGGCACCAAATGCTGACGACTGGCTTCGTTCTCTCTGCCATCCCTTTCGCGATCCAAGAAGTCGTGCGTGCACAGCTGGATAAGATAGCCTGGCGGCAGCCATAATAAAAGAGATACATGTGAACAAAATCGTCCCGTGTTAGAAATGATAATAAAATAAAACGAGCCAACGGAAAAGGTCCACCAGGAACGGAAGGGGTCATTAGCTAAGACCCAAATACCCAAGATTTGACCTTACGCCGATTTCCCTCCCACTAATAAATAAGTGACCGAGAACAGTGACAACAATTAATTATTCGTCCATCGAGTCCCAAAACATAAGATGAACGACTCGTCCAATACCCGGAGGGAACCGTGAACACCCAAGGAACAGACGGCATTTCAGCCGAACAGCGAGCCCTTACAGTGACGCAATCAAGTTTTTGTTCTACCAGACGCCCGGACCAAATACATCAACCCAACAAATTGCACCACAAAAAAGTATTATAATAACAATAAAAAACTAAACAAGATAAAGAAGTTCTTTCGTAAATACTACTGCAATAGCTGACACTTGAGCGAGCACCATGCATAAGAACAGCGACAAAAAACCGCTTTGTCACACGAAAGTGGTCCTACGCTTCAGGCATGAACCCAACTTGACCCCCTCTCCGAGGGCCAAGCCGGCACCTGACCCCAAGGTGCCACGCCACTATCGACATGGACGGGGTAGGTGCCGCAGCCAGAATGGGCTCAAACCTAAGTGCCAACCAAGCTCAGTGGCACTCAATCACCCATCTCAGCTCAGGACTTGCCTGTGAAACGCTCAGTAACAGAGACCAGACCAAACCAACCACACCAACTCATGGACTGTACCATGCGTTCGTAAAGCTACCACCAACAAGGATTACCACCACCACCACCACCGCCGTCGCCGCCCCGTGACGGGAATTTTTATAACGAGTGAGCCTCGCCTGTTGCCAAGAGCTAGCTTGCTTGCTTGCCTGCCTGCCTGCCTGCCTGCCTGCCCCCGCCCGCCTACCTGCTTGCTTGCTTGCTTGCTTACACGTTCTCCCTCCTCTCCTAATCCCCTCCCGCTTCCTTCAATCTCCTTCCCATCCCCCTCACATCATCCCTTTCCTCTCCCGAAAAGCCAGAGTCACTGAAATCACCGTCGCTGGCAAAAATGACCGTCTTCGTTCTCTCTTTCGTCGGTGTCGTCAGTCATTTCGGCATTTACAGGACCGTGACACACACAGGCACTGGGCTGGGGCTTCTGTTCCTAGTGTCAGTTTCCCGCTTCCTGTCTTGTGCATCCAGGCGAGAAACAAAATGCCCCACGAGCTCCGTCAGGACTTGTTTCCTCTGGAAGTAGTCAACTACCATTTTAAAAACCGCTTGGGGTCGGTCAACGGAATGAATCTCCTGCCAAGGATATAGCAGGTAGTCCTGTTCAATACAAAAGTACAATATTCAGTTGGACAAAACCTAAGCAATGTGTTGCATGTCTGTCAACTGGCTATTTTGTTGCATTTACCTGCGCGCGCGCGCGCACACGGTCTCTTTCAGCATTCATGTTTTGATAACATATATTAGTTGTAGAGCCCTGTCAGTCAGCCTTCACTATGGCGTCGTACCAAGGTAGTTCGTGTGCAAGGGGATCGGGATCAACCGTGACCCCCTTCGGGCCAGTCCTCAGCTGCAAAATATCGTTTCTGCCAGAACAAAAACATATGAAGTATACCATTGTATTGAAGGTTGTTGGGCTGGTCGTCCTACCCCACGTTGGGCAGCCTGGTTGAAGGCAAACTCTGATCGAGAGTTGGTTTTATTTAGCAATGAATGTTGGGCGCCAATGTTATGACAGGAATCGCGTTAAGGGCGAGAAAAGGGGGAGGGAATGAGCCGGTGAGGGAGGTGACGAATTGTGCGTTTCAAGTTGTGTCCCAAGGCGATCTGTTTGCGGTGGAGGGGGGAGGAGGTGAGAAAGCAAGGAGTCAGTGAGCCAGGCTCACAGTGATGCTCCGAGGCGATCTGAATCTTCAGCGCGTCGTTCAGTCTTTATAAACGGGCCTGGTGACATGTGCTCTTAATTGGCGTGAGGTCAAAATCGATGCGTGTGAAGTCGAATGCAAAATGTTCTTACGCTGCTGACTCATGAAGACAGGAGACATGGGGGACTGGTACTGGAAGTGAGTTCCTCAGAGTTCAGTGTTCATCATCACGTGGTCAGGCGAGGCTCTGGTTGAGTCATCGCTGGGACTGATGCTGGTACTGCACGTGAGTTCCTCAAGGAGGCTTTGTCCCACCCGTGGGCCTCAAGGAAGCTTTGGTCGATCCGACGCAGCCGGGTGGCGCGAGCGTGTCCCATGGGACCTCTTTGCAGATCAGCAAGGTCGTGGGACGGTGAGGTGAGGGAGGAGTGCTGAAGACTGTGGAGTGAGGACTAACAGTGAGGGCAACTTCCTAACAAAGCTGTTAGCCTGTTTATCGAAATGGACGCCATGTGAAGACGAAGCCTTCATCGGTACGACGTTTCGCTTGTTATAGACTTATCAAGTACATGATTAAACTGTAACAATCGAAAGCGTCGTACCAATAAAGGAGGCTCCGCCTTCACTTGTGGTATCTATTTCGATAGACTTGTCGGCAACTGCTAATTTCATACAGACTACTTAATTGCCTCCCCAGCCGACTGCCTTTGCCCTTAAACTTAACCAACACGAAAACTCCCTCTATAGATTTAGTTCTTGCTAACGCTAGGCGATTTTATTCAGCTCAAGTCTGTCCCCTCTTCCTACTTTGCTGAATAAAATCATCTGGCGCCTACCATAAACAGCCTGCATTAGGTTCTGGATTGAGGAAGAGGGAGGAGAGAAGAGGATGGTTATGGAGAAGCCCGAGGAGGAGCGAACGGCCTCCACCACCACCACCACCACCACCACAATCACCACCATGTCAACACTCACCCCTTGCCCCCACATCCCAGACTTCTTGTCGCCGGTCTCCTGAGGTTCCTACAATCCCCACTACCCCCGACAACACTCCCTACTCCACCTCCGCCGCCAAATCCAATCTGCCGAGGACACCCGATACTGGAAGCGGCTTACGCAAGCACGGTGGCAAGCAAACAAGCACACGCCGGGATGGGTGACAAAACATGGCATACTGTGCCCACACACCCACAAACACACACTGTGAACACTAAGAGCGATATTCATTCTGGCTGTCGCCAGGTTATTTAATTCAGCATGAAACGAGAAAACGCCTTCCCACATTCCACTTAAGACAAGTTCGGACCAAACCCTCGAACGGAAAGATCAATTCCTGGCGATTTCATCAAATCGAGGGAAACCCCTGCTATGCTCTCCAGAAACAAGAAGTCGAGATACAAACGAAGTAGTGAGGACATTCGCACTTGCCCCGTCGTATACCAAAACATGCATACGTAAATACTTTTGCCATTGCCACATTGATCTAATTTTCTTTACAGGTATCATTTTTAGCGTAAGAGAGCTACTGCAAATTATCTTACTCAACAACGAAAGATAACACAATTCTGACAATCTACGAGTCGTCAGGTTCGGATGACCGCAACATGACAGGCAGCGAGAGAGTTGATCAGGTAGGCCGCGAGTACAGAGAAAACGTGCCTGTGTCTGGTGGGGAGGGAAAATGGCGGTGGGGCAAGGAACACCTATGATAGCCATGTGGCCGGCAGCGGGACCTGGGACGTATACGATACAAAGACTACCCTCCCCCCCCCCCCCGGCACGACCGCCAACCATGTCACGAGTGTAAACCGCTTTGTCCGTCTTGGTGCGAGCTGACTGACACGCGAAGAGTGAGGGCAGAAAAAGACACAGGAGGAAGCAACATAAGGACAGAGGAAATGAAAGAATAAGGAAGAAATTATGAAAGGAAGGGAGAAAAGGAAGGAGGGATGGAGGATGGCATTGGGAAAGGAGGATAGGAAGGAGACAAGGGACATGGAGGAAAGGAAGGGAAGAATGAAGGCAAGATGGATAGAAAGAAGGGAGAAGGGTAGAAAGAAAAAGAAGGACGGAAAGAAGGAAGAAAAGAAGGAAAGAAGAAAGGAAGAAAGATTGAAGGAACATAAAACTGGAAAGCCAGTCAGGTTCGGAAAACTGGTTGGAAGAGAAGAAAGGCGCAACGGGGGGAGGGGCAGCAGCAGCAGCAGCAGCAGCAGTGTGCATGACATGCAGCATACAAGCACCGCGCATGGCGGAAGTCAGTTAGCCAGCCCTCCCTCCTTCCCCCTCCCGAGCGCAGAGGCCTCCTACTTGCTTTGATGAATGCGCGTGGCCTTTTCTTCAGCGCATAAACACGGCCGGCCCGGCGGCCGTCCGTGTTGGCAGCCTACGCGAGGCGGCGACGGACGGAGTCGTCGGTGCTGGTTGTTGTTGTTGCCAATAAAGTTCCCCCAACACCGGACTCTGATTATAACAAAGCAACTCATGGGGTGCCCGACATTGTAAACGACCATATACAATAATGTACAGGTCGTGTTGGTAATTTCCACAACAATAACAGCAGTCGAAACGAGTATAAACAAGAAATAAATGATAAGTCTGTGATCCACTGCAGGACCACCGGCCTACTCCCCGAGGGGACGTTACGGCCTTTGTCACGGTGGCCTATACCGGCCTGGCAATATTGCATGTACGGCACGAAGTGCGTGGGAAGTGTCAAGGGCACTGCTGGATTAGCTGTTGTTGCGAGTGTAGTCTGTAAACAAAGTAAACTGCGCGCGCGCGTGTGTATGTGTGTGTGTGCGCGCGGCATGCGACACTTGAGCTACCGTCTCTGATGTCCGTCTTTGCAGAGTATGGGCCAGTCCGGCACTGTCCTTGGGGTAGGATATCTGCGCCCGAGACGGGAACGCTAGCCGCCTGCCTCTCTCTCTCTCTCTCTCTCTCTCTCTCTCTCTCTCTCTCTCTCTCTATATATATATATATATATATATATATATATATATATATATATATATTCCTCCAGGCTGGGGTAAAACCAGGACTCTCCACATTCACAGCAAGAGAGCTAACCATTATTACATGTTGGCTCTTACTTAACGAGAATAATAATTACTGTTGCCTCTAGGTTCATTGCTGGAAAACCCGTAGCCTCACAGCAACAAGCAATGGTCGCCGACCCCCTCAAAGACCTCTCTGGGAAGAAACGTTAGAATTCAGTCATTGTGTATTAGTGTGGACCTGTTTGGCACCGACTGCCGGTTGCCAGCTCTCCTTATGCGGAAGGAGAAGGAGAAGGAGAAGGAGAAGGAGAAGGAGAAGAAGAAGAAGAAGAAGAAGAAGAAGAAGAAGAAGAAGAAGAAGAAGAAGAAGAAGAAGAAGAAGAAGAAGAAGAAGAAGAAGAAGAAGAAGAAGAAGAAGAAGAAGAAGAAGAAGAGAAAAAAAAAAAAAAAAAAAAAATGATGGATCTTTAGCCTGGTCCCGGGATCAAGAACCAGCCACCCCGGTGCAGCACCACTGCCAGATGGAGGTGCGGGTGCTGCTGACACAATTTGAGGACCCGCCCGTCTAGTATGAACATCACCAGCGGGTACCCACCGCCAATCCCTAATTTGTACATTAAGTCCACCACACTTCCCTTGGGCTGTAGTAGTCATGAACATCACCTTCGGGTGCACAACATGGTTTTGTTACGATTTAGAAGTAGAAAATAGTAAAAGAAGCTTGTGAATAAGCAAAGGATGATGAAGATGAAGAAGAAGCTGATGATGGAGAAATAATAATAGAAGTAGAAAAACACGGACGTGTGTGTGTGTGTGTGTGTGTGTGTGTGTGTGTGTGTGTGTGTGTGTGTGTGTGTGTGTGTGTGCGCGCGCACGCGTCCCACCCTTTCCTCTTAGTCGTCTGGTCTTTCTCCCTTCCCCTTCCCCAATACGTCAGCGTCCTTCCGCTCTCCCACGAACCTGACAGCGCCAGCCAGAAACAGTAGACGCTTGCAGAGGCCGATCCGCAGTACTATCAGCAATAACCTGAAACTGCTACAGCTGCAGCAGCAGCAGCTCTAACAACGGAGGACGTGATACTCTTATCACAAACACCTCACTCACACCTGCAACTCTCAACCCGCTACCCCGTCCCTCCTGGGGGTTGGTTGCCACTCCCAATTCCCTCTTCCAACCCGCTCTACCTCAACTGTGGTACTCCCCCAGGTAGGCGTAGCTCCTCCTTGGGGATCGGTGCCATCTGCGTAGAGCTGATGGCCAGGGGTGGTTGCTGCTGATTGGCCCCCAACTCTCGGGGTTGGGGGGTGGTCCCACGACTGCGATGCGGTCACCACCCAGCACTTCTAAGCTACCAGAAGAGGCTGGACGACCGTGTTGTGAACAGCTGCCCAGGATGTAACACTTCACCCCATACCATACAACACATAATGGAAGACTGCATTATACACAATCATGCACGCAAACAACACAACATACACTCTATAAAGGATTTGTGGGAAAACCCAGTTTCGGCTGTGGCCTTCCTTGGGGAGACGGGACTGCTCGGACAGACAGTCTAGGGAACGACAACAACGACAACAACAACCTCAACTGTTCACGCAAAGGGGGAAACTATATCGAGAATGTCTGTCTGAGAACTCGAAACCCACAAATCCGAGGATAAGAGCCAACAAGTTGGGCCACAGGACCACCATGTCTCCTATTCCCCGGCCCTAACATTTTGATGGCCGTCTGATCTTGAGTGGGCACCTCACAGCCCAGACCTAAGCCCCCAGATTTCTTTCTCTGGGACTAACTTAAAGACAGTGTGTGCGCAGGGAGACCCGGGACCATCACAGAACTCAAGGACGCCATCAGGGAGAAGATCAGAGCCATTCCTCAGTCAGTTTTTAAGGACGTCATGGACAATTTTGTGCTGCACCTCAAGAAATACACAGAGCTAAATGAAGATCATCTAGAATAAGAAAGAAAAAAGTGCAAAGACCCTCATGTTTTGATATGATGTTTTAAACACAATAAACTAGTTATCACCAAAGTTTCATTCAATTCTTGCTTGAAAATTAAGAAACGAGGCCTATAGATTTTTTAAGGGGGGGGGGTCACTCTGTATACACAAGCTCTGAGTTCTCATCCGGAAGGGTAACATCGATAGACCACGAACCTAGCACGTAGTGAATCACTCACTCACACACACACACACACACACACACACACACACACAATAGGACAATGTATCGCCACATGTTACAGATATACGGTTGACCACGTAACTGGGGCCAATATGAAGACCTTACACAATCAACAGTGTATGGGCAATATTGGAGAACAAACAATACCGAATCAATGCTACGTCAACAATACTGATCGTGTTGTGGCCATACACGTGCACTTTTCGCAAGTTTTATCACACGAAATACGAAGAAAACACCTGGGCGGCCACGAGATTCTGTCCGCATAGAAACATGATTAGGATAAGAACCTCATATATAATATACAAAGGTACAATTGAGACACTTGTCAACCCAACTCTGGTCCCTATTGTTCCATTTGTGTGGCCGACTGAAGCTGTTGCGCTTTCACCTTACATACGGGAGAATGTGGTTTTTGTTTGTTTGTTTGTTTGTTTGTTTGTGTGTGTGTGTGTGTGTGTGTGTGTGTGTGTGTGTGTGTGTGTTTTCACCCTAGAAGAAAAAGAACAACAACAAGGAAAACATGAAGGCGAGCAAGAAGAGTAAGAAGACGAAGTTGTCAGAACATTACAACACCAGGGCATGTGCACATCTACTTAGGACCAAAGATATTTTCGAAACAAAGCTACAAGGAAGTTGTACCATCGTCCATTATCGTTTGCACCCCTGGCATCAGATGCACAAAGTCATTTACCCTATGGTCCATACTACACGAAAATCGAGCTGCTGGCGGTACAAGGCCATACCTTCTGAACTTGCACAAGCCCATGAGAAACACTTACTTGTCACCTTCAGTAAAGGTAAAGTAATCAACAACCAACCACTCACAATTTGACAAGAGGCCGGCCAGCTGCAGACGGTCGAGCGTCCCGGCGAGAGGCACTCTCGGCCGTGCCAGTACCAAGGGTAATGGTGCCTAGGGCCTGTCAGACCGCTGACCTGGGCGTCATAGCAGCGCCAAATTCTGATTCAAGAACCAGCGAAGGTAGGCGTCGATACGCAATCATCTGGTGCCCCCCACAAAGAAATAATATCCATGCCAATAAGATATTCTGGTGAATTATCAAAACCTCTCACTAAATTACAGTTGTTATTTTTTTCCCTAAAGAGAAAATCGTCTTTCGTGAATCTATTATTATTCTGAAATGGCGGCGTTCTGTGACTGCCGAAGAGATATTTGATTCGCAGGACGTAAACTGGCCCTACGAAGAATGAAATATTTTCCAAGTTACCCCCCCACACACCAACCCAATGGCACTTGCTGTATGCCCAAGTCTCTTTTGACAGCCGGCTTCCTGCTCAGAAACCAAGGGACAAGATTCGCTAAGACATTTACGATCGTAAGATTTACCGAAAATATTTCAACCCCGCTTTTTAGAATATCTTTCATTAACCAAGTGCAGCAGCAGTAGACAAATATTTTTGAAAAGATGCTTCTAATTCTTTGCCATATAATGTAGGAATCTTGTTTCATGTATATGTATACGTGTGTGTGTATATATATATAAAAACACACATATACATTATATCACATATGTGGTACATGATATTGAAATAAGGGTGCTGTACTGAAGAACATCGAAAGATTATATATATATATATATATATATATATATATATATATATATATATATATATATATATTTTACATTTTATCATAAATCTCCCGATCGTAGCTGGCCAATGCGATTCCCGGAATAATTTCTGAAATAATGGTGCTGGTGCTCGTTCAAGCGAGTCAGATCCGTGACCCTGAAATTAAGGGTCAGCCATTTGCGCGTCGCCAAGGCCGTGGCCGTAAAAACTCGACCACCACTTCGGTCAGGCCGTGAAATGCAGCACAGACTCTGTGGTGGCCACAGCCCGCCCACTTCTTCCCAGGGTCTATTCCTGATACGATTAAAATAGTCTGGAAGCTTCCACAGTGTACGGGCGATGCCAAGTTTGACACACGAATATAATATTTTCGTGTCTCTTCATCAATTCCCTGTTTTCCGCTGCATGTAAACCAATGGGTCTCCGTAATGGCCAAATCCAGCCTCAAGACTACTGACGGATCCCTTCAATGACACCCTTACCAATGACACCATCAAAGAAAACGGGATTCCGACTTTCCCCTCTACGGAATACATGAATAAATAAAGAATTAAGTAAATACTGTAAATGAAATAAGTTTATTTTTACTGCGACAACAGTTCCCGTTAAACGTAGGGCTACACAACCCCGAAAATAGATACAACTTAGATAACACGTTTTTAGAAAAATCTGAGTGCGAGAGGGACTTGGGAGTTCTGGTGAGCAGGAAGCAGTGTATTAGCGCCAGAAATAAAGCTAACAGCGCATTAGGCTTCATTGCTAGGACGGTAACGAATAGAAGTGCAGAGGTAATTATTAAACTCTACCTAGCGATAGTTAGACCCATCCTTGACTATGCGGTACAGTTTTGGTCTCCGTCCTACAGAATGGACGTAAATTCATTAGAATCAGTACAGAGAAGAATGACCAAAATGATACAAGGACTCGGAAATTTGCCTTACGAAGAGAGGCTTAGGCACCTAAACTTACACTCTCTAGAAAGACGCAGAGTGCGGGGTGATCTAATAGAAGTGTTCAAGTGGATCAAAGGCTATAACAAGGGTGATGCAAACAAGGTCATCATAATAAAACAACAGGGCAGGACTCGCAGTAATGGGTACAAACTGGACAAATTTAGATTTAAGAAGGAAATAGGCAAAAATTGGTTTACTAATAGGGTGGTCGATGAATGGAATAAACTTAGTAGCCATGTAGTAAGCGCTGAAACTATCAGTTGTTTTAAGAAACGATTAGACAACTTTATGGATGGGGATGACAGGTGGTGATGGATACGGAGCTGCCTAGTGTAGGCCTTATGGTCTTTTGCAGTCTCCTTTATTTCTTATGTTCTTATGTTCTTATGTTATAACCATCAACTACATCTTGCGGCCCATGCATGCATGCATGCATGCATGTACACGTCTTCCTGTGCTCAAACGCTGCTCGGGCGCGCGCGACACACACACACACCTGGCTCGTGGTGTCAAGTGGCGCGCGCTGCCTGTCACGTTATCTACACTTTCTTCAGGTGTATCAAAAGGTGGGGTTTGGCAATGCTACACAGGTATATACTTCAATAAAGCTAACCAAATAAATAAACCAATTAACTAACCAATAGATAAATAAAACTAATACATATACAAAATATATCAATAAAAACATGTCCAATAGAATTAATAGATAATATAATCAGCCTGCCAAGTACCCCTGAACTTTGTCGCACGTGCGAGAAAAACAACCCATCCAAAGCAACATCATACGGTAAAAACAACAGAATACGATGCTGCAGATGTCATCTATACTGATAAGAGAAGAGAGCAGAGGATAGGTGAGGACAGGAGAGAGAACAAAGTGGGAGGAGGAGGAGGAGGATGGGGAAAGAGAAAAGTGGAGCAGGGAGGGCAAGGGCGAAGGGAAAGGGAATGGAAGAATAAAATGGACGAAAGAAGAGGGTGGCTGGTTGACGGCATGGACCAAAGGAGTGCGAACTTCATTCAATGCGCACGCGCACACACACACACACGACTCAGTGGCGCGGTTGGTAGAGTCCCAGACTGTCACTACGGCGGTCCAGGTTCGAATCCTGCCCAGGGCTGAAAATAATTTCAGTATCGCTGCGCTTCGAGTCGTTACTCCAACTCTCGTGGGTGGGGAGTTGGGGGGAGGGTGCGTGTAAGGTCAAAGCATTACCCATAGATCGGTCATATACGAGCTCAAAGCTCTCTTTCGGGAGGGAAATAGCTGTCGATCACGAGTCCAACACGTGATCCAAAAAGACCAAGGTGAATCACATACATTTGTCATAGGGGGGGAGGGGGGAGCGATAGTCTGACGAAGTAGGAAACGCGTGCATGCCCAAGTCACACCAGAGATTCCAATTACGCCAAAAGACACTTAGGAGCGACAGATACTGTCTATTACCTAACCCTCAGTGGCGAACTGCCTGGGAAGGCTTTAGTGTGCGATTCTCCATGTTTCTGGATCACGTGTTGGACTCGTGATCGACAGTTATTTCCCTCCCGGATGAGAGCTTAGAGCTCATATATGACCGATCTATGGGTAATTCTGTGTGTGTGTGTGTGTGTGTGTGTGTGTGTGTGTGTGTGTGTGTGATAGAATTTGTGTTTAGAGACATAGGAACCAACAATGTTAGAGCTGCACCCTAACTGTGTGTACACAATCCAAAAACACGACGAAACAATGTGAACACAAAAGCGTGTTTGGGAGAGGGGGAGGGGGAGGGGGAGGGGAGGAAGGGGAAGAGAGGGACAATACAGCGCCAAGCTTCGTATTCAACAACACGACCGGCGACACCGGCACCATTTGCACCCTTCCCCCCCTCCCCACTTTTCCGCCGCCATCCAACACCGACATCCCCTCCCCCCCTCCCCCCGCCCAACCACCCACCGGGAAAAAAAAAAAAACTTCAACCGTGGCAGACAGGAACCAGTACCAGATCCCCGACGACCTGACATAACCACTGCTGGTAATGAACAAAGAAGAGCTTACTTGGAAAGTTACACCGACCCGTTGCCATGCCACACTACCCACCGTAAACTACCCCCATCCTCATCTCTCCACAACCTCATCGGTTGCTATGGAAACCCTGGCTACCTGTATCTGAAGCAAAGGATAAATATTTAAGTTTTCCTTCCCTCTTTTTAAAATGACTGTGTCATTCACCATCAGTTGCTTCGGCCGTCGCCGCCAACATAACCAAGGACGACATGACGTAGGCACAGCCGAGCATTCCCCCCCCTCAGTGACGAGAAACCACTGGCCTCTATACTTGTTTCTTTGAGATCCTAAATGCAAAATGTGTGTGTGTGTGTGTGTGTGTGTGTGTGTGTGTGTGTGTGTGTGTATGTGTGTGTATGTCTGCGTATGTGTGTGTATGTCTGCGTGTGTGTGTGCGTGTGCGTGTGTGTGCGCGCGCATGTGCGTATGTGTGTGTTTATTAATTCCAGATCAAACGCATGATTACCTTCCCTTTCTGGACGTGACGAGCTCATACAGTTCTTAAGAGTTATTTCAGGTCGTCTCACTCTTCAATCTAAATAAAATAGTTTGGCACAAGCTAGAAACCAACAGATTTAGTGACACTCGCTTACAAAGTTGTTCACATGATCCTTCCCCCCACCCCCAGAGGAGGAGGAGGAGGAGGAGGCCACGTGTCACACTGGCACCTTCCGTTACCTATGGGTCTTCCCCCATCCCCCTTTCTCCTTCAAAACCTGACAATCCCTCCTCCTCCTCCTCCCCCCCATCCTCTAAAACCCCAGCCCCACCCCACCAGCCTCCCTGGACTGGAGCCGTAACTCCCATTTTGTCAATCCCCCATATCCACGACGACGCTTGAGTTTCTTACATCCATTCCACCCAACTTCCCTCCACATGTCATTGCCCTCCCATTTCTGGGAGGAAGGAGGAGAGGGGAAGGGAGGGAGGGAGGGGTGTGGAGGAGAAGGGAGGGTAGGACCGTATATTTCACCTAACGGCAATTACTCAAAGTTGTTCTTCTTCATTATCATTTATCACAAAGGCAGACCTGTCATTAGTATGACTACTACTTGCTTGCACGGTACTCCATCTGTACTACTATTATTTCTACTACAGCTACTATTATTACTACTCCAGAGTGGCTCTTGCGCCCATTTCGTTTTATTTATTGATCTACTATTATTTTGTCTTTTCTTCGCTCTGAAATATGTTGATAAAAATAAATACACAAATAATTAAAAAACTTTCATTTACCACTATTGCCACCAGAGGCAGAAGGACATAACAGTGTCATTACTAGCTCTGGTAGCAGTTCATACTTATAATATTGTATACGTGTGTGTGTGTGTGTGTGTGTGTGTGTGTGTGTGTGTGTGTGTGTGTGTGTGTGCGCGTGTGTACGCGCGCGCGCGCGTGCGTTTCCAGTGTTTTTTCACCCAGTTGAGTTCCAGCGGCTCTAGCCGATTTAGGGAAACATTTCGTGTGAGTGTGACATTGCTCCCGTCCTCCTATTACTCTGTAATCCTCAAGAAATTACACTCCCAAATATGGGTATAATAATAGTACAATAACACATCCACTCTCTCACACTATATGTACAATATTATATATATATATATATACATGCATACATTGGTTGAAGTCAACTGCGATGATAGATTTGACTATCTTCAAATGAAGGTTCTTCATGGTTCAGGTTATGAACGAAATCCTCCATAGCGCTACGGAGGAAAAGAAAGGCGCTGATGCGTTGTGCCGACAACGGCTACTCTTGACAAATTAACAGTGTGAAACTGTTGAACAATGACACCAATTTCTTTTTTTTTTTCGCCTGCAGGAGGATTCTTCAGGGTGAGAGGACTTCGTGGTGAACCAAAGAGGTCTACTCTTCGTGGAGGCGGGGAGAAGAGTGAACCATGAAGAAAAGGAATCCTTTTTTAAACTGAAGAACCTTCATTTGAAGATAGTGCAATCTATCAGCGCAGTTGACTTCAACCAAAATTGACTTCGCGAGAACCTGTGCCCCAGAAATACATACATACATATACATATATATCATGCAGAAAACGTTTATTATTCCGAACTTTAATTTCCCTGTGGTTTCTGCATGATCATTTAGTCACGTGTTGTGATTTTATATATATATATATATATATATATATATATATATATATATATGCACACAATATGTACACACACACAAATAGATATATATATATATATACACACATACACACACACACACACACACACATATATATATACATATATATATATATATATATATATATATATATATACATACATACACACACACACACACACACAAACACATATTCATACTCGCACGGGACTGCATCTCCCTCCTCGGGACCTAGCCTAGACGCCATCCTTCACCTGAAACCCAAGATCTGTCGCCAGAGCGAATTTATATAAAAGGCAAAGGCGCTTACGAAATGGCTTCCGCCAACCAACCCCACCAGCCCGCCTTCAGACTTCCACGTGAGCGGGGTGGAGCTGCCAGCCGCCAGCCGACACCTGGACTTGACAGTGAGACCGTCGTCGTCGGGGCTGTGCGCCTTGGGAACGCGCTCATGACCTGTCCACTTTAACTGGACGGGGATTTAAAATGAATAAAGCATTAACTGTGGGAGTGGCAATTTTGAGGGGAGAGGGGGGGGGGGCAGAAGGAATCCTCTAACTGCCCTGCGGGGTAGATAGGGACGACAGAATCTGTTGGAGGACGAGGATTACAGGCTACAAGTCCTTGGTGACGTCACGTGCTGACTCTAGCGGATTCGAACAGCCTGGCTCTGGCCCCTCGCCTCCAGGCCGCTCGGCCATTGCCCACGAGGCGTCGGGACAATGACGAGCACCAGCAAATGAAGGAATTCCTCTGAAAGCCTTTTGACAAAACTCGTCTGTCGAAGGAAACATCTGCCAGCCAGGGTAAAGAAACCAAGAGGGCGTATGTGTAGCCGAGGTAGTCGGAGACAAGACAAGACAAGACAAGACAAGACAAGACAATGTTCAACCTTGCGCTCACCTCCACCTTCGCAGGGAAATCTCCTCCACCTCTCCTGCCTTCTCCCTTCCCCTCCCCTCCCTCCTTCCCTCCCGATCTCATTCCTTTCCAATCCACTCTCTCCTCAAACTTCCTACTTTCTTCTTCTTCTTCTTCCTTTCCAGCCGACTTGTTCATTCATTCTTTTACCACAAAGGGAGCGAGTGCCTGATCCCTTCCTGCCTAGGAGTGCCCTGCGGTGAGTGGTTATCGTCCCCCCACCCATACCCCGAGCGTGGTTTTCCCTAGAGAGCCGTCCCTCGTGGAGCAGGCGCGCCGGAGGAGGACAACGATACATAAGACCAGATGTCGACTACTGACGGCGCCCTCGGCAGCAAGAAACGTCGCCGTCGGGGACGCCAAAGCCACTAAGAAGCCATCACGGGCGGCGACAGGCAAAGTGATACAACAGCTCCTCCTCGTTTCGACCTCATCCTCAACCATGAAGCTGTGAGGTGTTGTATGTATGGGCTTCGGCGTCACAGGAAAGACCTCGAATTAGTGGGGGTGGAAGCAACGCCCAAAGCACGCCCAAACACGCCCACTAGGTCTCCCGCCTACCCTCCCTCCGTCCCACGCCGCCCTACGCAGGCGTAGCCCCACGCCGCGTCGCCTCACCTGTCGATGTGCGCTGGGCTCTGTCACGTGCGAATACCCAGCAGCACCTGTTCGCACCGCAAAATGAAAGAAGTAAAATAACTAATAAAACACAAATAAAAAAAATAATTAAATAAAATAATAAACAAAATACACACACAAATAGAAAATAAAAACTTAACTTTATCAAATACAGCGACATCATATTTCGGCGCATAAACCAATTATATACTTTATATATATATATATATATATATATATATATATATATATATATATATATATATATATATATAAATATATATATATATAGATCTTAACCAACTGCGTGTAGGCACCCGATCTATTCAAATGCTCCTACTGACGTCATCTAACCAACTACCGGGTCGAACATTTGCTTCACTAGGGTTTCAGTTTGGAAACCAATTAAATCAGTCCAGCACGCAGGCTCGTGCACAAACGTAAACACACACACACACACACACACACATAACCCTCTTGGATGTAGGGCCAATTTATCCATATATCGGGCTGCGCGACCTCTGGGCTTTCACCGGGGTGATCAAAAGTCCAGCACGTGATCCAAGATCTCTCTCAAACACACAACTGGCCAGCCATTTACGGATCGCAGAGAACAACTACTGCGGCACGGGGGGAGAGGCACCAAAGGCAAACCCCAAAGAAAGAAACAACTACGCCTTACGTAGTAGACACAGAAATATATATCTGGAATGGCCTTTGTACTGCAGACATAGCGTAGTCATGTACACGCGCACTCACGGGCAAAACACACGATCACAGACCCGGATATCCGCCATGTCTCTTCCGCTGAGCCGTTTGTTGACGTGAGGTGGGAGAGGGTACGGGGGCGCAATGGAGGGTAAGCCTGGGAACGGGGAGAAGAGGAGAGGGGGGGGGAGGGTGAAGGGAGGAACGGCGATGTGGTGGCGAGACCTGTTGCTGACTGAACGTGCGTGCGTTAGACGTTGGAGAATGGAGGAGGAGGAAGATGGGGAACGACCCACTGCCATTGGTGGACGCGTTAACGGGGGGGGGGGGGGTGATGATGATGATGACATGATATCATGAGCTTGAGATGGCAAGACAGGACCGATGATGACCCAGCTAACCCCAACTCACTCCGCCCCCCACCCCCCGGGCCAATCCAACACAGGATGACCCATAAGAACATAAGAATAAAGGAGACTGCAAGAGATCATAAGGCCTACACTAGGCAGCTCCGTATCCATCACCACCTGTCATCACCATCCATGACACGTCTTCGTGTCCGAATGCGTGGAAATGCAGTATTTACGACTTGCTTGCATTCTCATTAGGTCATGTCTATTGTCACGATGCCAACTGGCCAAGAGCATTCATGGATTCTTCTTCCCCCTACTGGTCGGGAACAACAGCCATGAATATATCCATATACGCTCGTAGGGTATCGTCTTCGTACCTTCATAGGTCAAACCTGGCTAGCAGAAGCTAAGAGCTCAGCATTTCATTTTCTGTGTGTGTGTGTGTGTGTGTGTGTGTGTGTGTGTGTGTGTGTGTGTGTGTGTGTGTGTGTGTGTGTGTGTCTGTGTTGTGTGTACACACACAGCTTCATCCTACGAACATCAGCACTTTTGCCGATTGTCTATTCCATATGTCTATAGCTTTGAGAACAATTCTTTAATACATTTTACCCATTTTCTTCCGCTCTTTATATTCCTGCTAGAAAGAGCACTCTCTCTCTCTCACATACACAAAAAGAAAAAATGTCCAATCATAACCAACCACGACTTAAAAGCCAAGTTTAACCGATGAAGAGAAGGGGTACGCCCACATTTCACACACACACACACACACACACACACACACACACACGCACGAGCCCTAATCCACGGGTGCATCGGCGGCCCATGTGCGTGACTTCCATTCGTGCTCTGAAGTTCGTGAGAGTTAGGAAGTGCCCCCCCTCCGCCCCCCCCAAACTACCATAATTTGAACCCTGAAGTTTCATGCCGTCAATATTGTAGTCGCTTAGTGAAATCCCAACGAACCAAGTATTTTAGTACTTCGGTGACATCCCAACGACCCCCTCCCCCCCCCCGTCACATAGCGTTCTATAATGAGCGAGACCTCTTTCCACTAACCCCCACCCACCAAGATGGAGAGAGAGAGATGAGAGAGTGAGAAGGGGTGGGGGGGGGGGTAGCAGTAACCAAACACACAAAACTGCGTCGATCCTGGATCGGCGTGGATCACTCAAAGCAGCGCGGGTCATCACATCCACCATACCCTGCGCAAGATCACCACCACCACCACCACCACCACCTTTTCCTCCTTTTCCAGGGCGACGTACTTCCAGGTGTAGTTTTTATCCACGCTGTCTGTCCTTCCGGGAAAAAAAACAGGACTTTCTTTAGCCCTCCTCTCTCGCTACAAGAGTACACGTCCATATAAGTGAAGTTATATGGTCTCGAGGTAAGAGCAAAGACCCCTTTTACAGCGTTGGAGATTCCCCCCTCGGTTGAATAAAATCGCCTGGCGGCAGACAGAAAAGATGAATGAATGAATGAACAGACACCACTGACCCTTTGAAGAACGGAGCACTCAGCCCCTCGCTCAATCGGCAACTTCGGATCTTCTTTGATCAATCGTCGTCTTGATTAATCGAGGCGTCTCATCCTTACTTGACAACTTTTCCACTTTACATTTCAACTTATTAATTAATTTATAAATACATTAGTGCCTGTTAGGAGGCTGCGATACGTTCATATTATTTTTTTCTCTCTCGTGTGGCCAAGTTCGGAGGCAGGGGGAAACGAGTGTCCGTGGCGACACTATGAGCAGAGTAATACTATTCCCAAGGTCATTACTATTCCCATCCCTCCTTCATGCATCACCGTTTGTGCGGAATCCTCTAAAACCAACGTCTTACAGGAGAACCTCCTGATTTGGGTGACCCTACGATCCTCAAGTCGGGGCGCACTGGGATCATTAATGGTGTAATGGACAATTATCGAAGTAGTATGCGTGATGAAGACCGGTCCCTGCGGTGCCTACCTGACAGTATTATTCGTAAGGAGATTAAAGTATGAAAAGCGAAGTTTTGTGGTCCTGGTAACCTACGCATAGATCGCTCGCTGGACATATCCGGGCCCAGCCACTATCCCGAACATATTACACACGCTTACACTACTTGTATACACACACACACAGAATATACACGGTGCGGCCTCGTTGGGTTGGCGCTCTGTCTAAGGCTTTGAGAGAGAGAGAGAGAGAGAGAGAGAGAGAGAGAGAGAGAGAGAGAGAGAGAGAGAGAGAGGAGAGAGGAGAAAGAGAGAGGAGAAAGAGAGAGGAGAAAGAGAGAGAGTAAGGGAGGGAGAGAGGGAGGGAGGGAGGGAGGGAGGGAGGGGAGAGAGGAAAGGAGAAGGAGGGAGGATGAGAAGGAGGGAGGATGAGAATAAGGGAGGAAGAGAGGGAAGGGAGGGAGAAGGAAGGGAGGGAGAAGGAAGGGAGGGAGAAGGAGGGAGGATGAGAAGGGAAGGAGGGAGAAGGAGGGAGGAAGAGAAGGAAGAGAAGGAAGGGAGGGAGAAGGAGGGAGGATGAGAAGGAGGGAGGAAGAGAAGAAAGGGAGGGAGGGAGAAAGAGAAGGAAGGGAGGGAGGGAGAAAGAGGGAGGATGAGGAGGGAGGATGAGAAGGAAGGGAGGGAGAAGGAGGGAGGATGAGGAGGGATGAAGAGAAAGAAGGGAGGGAGAAGGAGGGTGGAAGAGAAGGAAGGGAGGGGGAAGTAGGGAGGATGAGGAGGGAGGAAGAGAAGGAAGGGAGGGAGAAGGAAGGTAGGGAGAAGGAGGGAGGATAAGAAGGAAGGGAGGGAGAAGGAGGGAGGAGAAGGAGGGAGGAAGAGAAGGAAGGGAGGGAGGGAGAAAGAGGGAGGATGAGGAGGATGAGAAGGAGGGAGGGAGGAAGGGAAGGAGAGGGAGGTAGGTAGGAAGAGAAGGAGGAAGGGAGGGAGGAAGGGAGGGAGGAAGAGGAGGGAGGAAGAGGAGGAAGGAAGAGAGGGAGTGAGGGAGAGCGAGGGAGGGAGAGTTAAAGAGAAAGTAGGGGGGGTAGAGGAGAGGAGCAGGAGAGGAGCGAGAGAGGAGTGAGCGAGAGAGTGAGGGTCTTGGCAAGCGGATGCATTTTACATGTCGACAGCTAATGAAAACTGAAAGAAGCTTCATTCTTTATTAGCATGCGCACGCCTCTTCCTTGAGCTTAACCAGCTCTACCATGGCAACTGCAGTTGTTGTTGCCAAGTTCAGTTTCTCACTCACATACACACACACACACACACATACACACACGATATTTCAAAACGAGACCGATTTCTGTAATATCTCTCAAGAAAAAAGGATGGTCCCACACATACTTACATAAAAAAGGAACCCAATTTCACTTTCAGCAATCCCTCTACCCACCTCGTCTTACAAAAATGTGCAATTGACCTCAAAACCTCTCCACTCCGCAGACATGAATTACCCAACTAATCAACGTTTCACCAATCTGTGACTGAAATCCTGTCCTCCTCCATCTGAACATTTATCATCACGGACGAAAGGTCACGTGCAATGTGCCGGATCAGGAACAGAGGCGCACGTGCACGCCAGGGATGTTACCAAACGAGGCAATTTGTTATTCCATGAAATATGCATGCTGTGCATCAATATTTTAGAGCGAGCGAGCGAGCGAGCGAGAGAGAGATAGATTAACCTATGGGAGAGGCGTCGTCTTTTTTACACACACACACACACACACACACACACACACACACACACACACACACACACACACACACAATTATTCTGGCAAACATGCGGCGATTGTAATCGCCTGTAAAATAAAATGCATTGAAATAAAATCACCACACACCCCGTTGGGTCCACAACAAACTCAGTGGACGTAGTCTCCCGACTGATCTCATACAAAACGTTGTATATTACTCATACCAAGGATGAAATCCCTTACTTTCTTCACCTCGCTGTGAAAGGCGCCTCCGTGGACCGAGACCCAGCCTTGACAGTGGTACGCCAAGATAAACCCTATGCCGTTAGCCACGAGAAAAGCTTAAATTAAACCCTACACATGCGTGTGTCCGCATTAGCCCAGACTATCTATCTGTCCCCAAGTCGTCGACGTCCCGTCTGAACTCCCCACGTGCGACTGTGAGCAAGCGACCTTGCCTGTATCTATTATGCGTGTGTATGTGTACACGTGAGGGACCGAGAGGACGTCCGTATCTGTGTAGGTGTATCTGTTATATGTGCTTCACCAGTTTTTGGGTCACGGCTGGAAAATGTGGTCGATATTTATCCTTACGGATGAGAGCTCAGAGACCCTATAAACAATATGGCCCCGATCTTGGGGGTCATGTGAACTTACAAATACACACACACACAACTCCTTGCCCAAAACAGTATGGAGCTCACTTGCAGTAATGTCATTTTCAGCCCAAGGCGGGGACAGAACTTAGGACAGCTTAGCTGGCCAAGTCGGTATCACTACATAAACAGGGTGTGCGTGGGTGCGGGTGTATGCGTTTAAATATATATATATATATATATATATATATATATATATATATATATATATATATATATATATACTAAAGTTTCCTTTAATTCCGACTGTGGGTTCTTCGTGATTATATTTACAAATGTGCTACAACATTTTGTCTAAGTGATATATATATATATATATATATATATATATATATATATATAAATGCATACACCAAGAGCTCCTCCTCACTTCCTCGTTTTTCACTCTATCCAACCTTGTAACCCCTACCATACTTCTCAGACATTTCATCTCAAGCACATTCAAACTTTTCCTGTCTCTCTTATATTCCAAATCTGCCCCATAAAATACCGTCGGCACAATCACTCTTTCATACAATCTTTTTTCATTCCATTCCCAGTTGCCTATTTCTCGTAACACTTTTAATCCCCCAAGGGCATTTACTTCTCTCAATCTACAATTTACCTCCACCTCAATTCCTCCCTTTCCTGCCACATGTGACCCCAACTTCCTATCAACTTCCTCTAGCCTCCATTTAGACTTACTTCCAGCTCACTGCTCTTTTACCTTTGTACATCTCATCACCTTGCTTTTACCCACATTTACCTTCAACTTTCTCCTATCGCATACCTTCCCGAACTGTCATTAACTCATTTAATCAGGCATGATAGTGGAAAAAAAATACATTGGCCGGGGGTCCCTGGGCTGAATCGCTAGTAAGCAAACGTGCGCAGCTGTTTCGTTGATGTTGCTATCGATATAATTCGGCCAAAATAAAATCTGCCACAGTCATCATCTTGCGCACCACACCACGCAATGCCACACAAAACGAATCACTTGCGGGACAGCACAAAATAAACCGGTGACACACAGGTACAGCCGACATACGAATCGCCCAAAACTTCGCATCAACCAAAAATTATTCGACCGTTACAAAATATTTTTTTAACGGGATCGATTATTACAATCGGGAATTAATGACAAAAAATCGAGATCATTGTCAGGAAAAAAAAAAAAAAAATCGGAATTCCGATTTAAATCGAAGAATATCACGCCTGTAAATCAATCCCTCCTCTGACCCTGTACAAGCGCAGTGTCGTCAGCAAACAACTGGATCATCTCCATTTTCTTTAACCCTCTCCATTGCACTCGTCTTTACCTCCCGCATCACCCAGTCCATGTATACATTGAACAACCATGGCAACATGACACAGCCCTGACGCAGACCCACCTCAAACCACTCGATCTCTCCATTTCTCATTCTAACATAGGTTTTACTACTCTCGCAAAAACTCTTAACTGCTCTTAACAGCTTTCCTCCAATCCCATACATCTGCAAAACCTCCCAAAGTGACTTCCTTTCTACCCTCTCATAAACCTTTTCCAAATCCATGAAGGCCCCCAAAAAACATCATTACCTTTTCCTAAAGCTTTCTCACATATCTGCCTTACCGCAAAAATCTAATCCATGCAACCTCTACCTTCCTAAACCCACACTGTTCCTCACCAATTACTCCCTCTGTTCCTCTCCTAATCCTCTCAATCAAAAACCTCCCATAAGCCTTCCCAATTACACTCAACAAACTGATCCCTGAAACTACAACACTTACATTTCTCCCCCCTCTCCCATGTGTACTTATGCTTGACTTTTTTTTTCTTAACACTGTGTTAGCTATCACCAACTCTCTAGACACACCAACATCAACTCCCCAGTACGATTTTTCCTGGCACTCCAGACTTGCCTACCACTCCGTCTATTGGTTCATCTCCTACTCTAGCATTGAGATCTCCCAATACCACTACATTGACATTTCTCCCTAAACCCTGTATGTACTTGTTATAAAAAAAAAAAAATCCTCTACTCTTCTCACTACCAGGCACATATGACTTACAAAGACCCACATATCCCTTCCCAGTTTCACCTTCATCCACATTAACCTTGAAGAAACTTCCTTCCACTCCACCACACGCTTACCTATCTCTTCACTTACTAATATAGAATCCCTTTCTCTCCGTCGTCCTCTCTTCACTTCCGACACCCTCCCCACTGCACTCCTAAACTCAAAACTCGGCCCTCAAATATATATATATATATATATATATATAATGTGTTTCCGCGCGCACGTCTGTGCGCGCTTGCGTTTGTGAATTACATAATCGAATGACCCTAACGTCGCTACCTAGGAAATCACGTGAACACGTTCTGGGCGCCACGTGTGAGAGCAGCAACCAACCCACCAGCCCAACCACATCCGCCACCGCAGCATCATACCCGCGCCATCTCCTTTAATTAGGCAAGGTTCCACCTCGAAATAATATATATATATATATATATATATATATATATATATATATATATATATGTGTGTGTGTGTGTGTGTGTATACATATATATTTTTTATTATATATACATATATATGTATACATATATTTTTATTATATATATATATATATACAGTATATATGCACATACATGCTTTTGTGTTCTTTCTGCAGACGCCGAACAACAGGTAATGAAAATTCAACTGAAAATGGCGCAAAACCAAAGGCCAGCTAAACGAGTTTTGTGGGAGAAATCATCTCGATCTTCCTCTTATGGAATACAACAATTTGCAATTATGCGGAAACACGTGTGGAGGAAAAGACTTCCAGAGCCTCCCAGTAAATATCCATAATTTAGCGCACTATTGCGACACGGGTCGCGATGTTTCACATATTCTTTTATTGCCCCTCTGTTACCTAATTTCAGGCGAACAAGTGACAGTGAAAATTGTAGGTAAAACAGTGTAACAATGACGGAGATGAATATCTTAGACCGTGTAAAACTGATTCATGAATCCAATGGTTTGTTTGATTCCATTTTGTCTCTGAGAGAGTGAGTGCTACGACGCGTCGTTCCACATGCAAGATGAGCACTCCTCATTACAAAACCTTGAGGGTTTTGTCCAGGTCGGGGCCGCTTGATTCTATTCAGTTCAGTGTGCCTGCGTGAGGGGGGGGGCTCCAGGACCTACAGGATTAAGCTACAGAAAATTTCGATGACTTCTGAAGACTGTCCTGATCACACCGTCTCAACGAATTTGTTTTGCGATGGTAGAATAATAAGTGGTCTCCATTTGAGACCAAGAATACTTGGTGTCACAAAGAAGAGAAAGAGATGGAGGTGAAGGAGGGGATTGGGGATGGAGGAGGAGGAGGAGGAGGAGGAGGAGGAGGGTCGTGCTGTGGGCTCAGTCATGCAAAAACGTGAAGAAAGGAAAGTTACTAAAGGAGGGGAAGAAGAAAACAAGAATGAGGAGGAGGAGGATGAGGATTTTTTTTTTAAAGTTCTTTTTGTTTTCTCTGTCCCCATCAACCGACTTTACATATTTAGTTAAGCTCGGCAACGACCCCGCGGTGTTCGACGCACAAAGACTACACAAGACGGTGGTCATCAGGATGAAAGCTTCCCGGCCAAGTGACGCGACAGAGAGCGTCTTTTAAGATCACAAACAAGCACAAGAGACATCAATCTGTTACCCCCGCCCCCTCGTCTGCGTGGGGACATGTGTCCCCCAAATCTTACGAGACTTAGGGGGGGGAGGAGGAGCCCCACGGCATCCGCCCACGGCCTTGTCTCGCGACTGTACGCTTTGAACACGAGCAGCTCAGTTAGAGTCGAAGTGATGTAATAGTGACCTGGGTGAACACTCCCAGCCAGATTCGTCACAAGGACCAATGGGAAGGAGTCGGGAGGAGGAGGAGGAGGAGGAGGGCGAGGAGGAGGAGGAGGAGGTAGGAGGAGGTTCCATTTTCTTGCTCTGAAGGGCTCTCTAACAGTTCCTAGCTTAAATGTATAAATGAACAGAATAAAAATAACAATAACTAATAAATATTCGTGTGATCAACAAGATACCAGCGAAACATTCTAAGAACTGTTGCATCATTTGTGATCGACTAGACGAGAGTTGGATTATGTGGTCATGGTTCCCTCCCTCCCCTCAATCCCAGGAGAGGAAGAACCCATCATTTGTGGATTCCAATCCCACAACAAAACCACGCCTTCGTCAATTACATAGTTCAAACTCTACACGCAAACATACAACCCTCGTCCTTCTTCCCAGTTGTACCTGGCGAACTTGGTCCGTACCGGACGAACCTGCCACGTCCCTGGCGAACTTTCCTTCAATGGTAGCGACATGTGTGTGTGCGTGCGTGCGTGCGTGCGCGCGCTCCCGCGTACCCGCCTCGTCTCCCGGCCTGTCTGCTGCTCCCTCTCTGAACGCCTTCTTATCCTCTTGCCTAACACTCAGCGTCTCCAGGGGTGGAGAAGTGGTGTAATCCTATTTTGTATTTACCTACTCATTTATCTACAATAGGGTATAGTTTTCCACCCACTGAACAGTTGTTGGGTGACAATTTTTTTCTACCTAAATAATAAAATAAAACGAGTAGGTCGACCGATCTATCCTTCTCCGGTCCCAACACGCCACGTCTAAACCTCAAACACCAACACCATGGGGAGTGGGAGTGTCTTGTCCCTTTGAACGAATAAAATCGGCCGCCGTCAGCCTGAACAACACCCGTCAAGAGCGCCTTCCTGCAGAAGGTCAAGGCGACTGACTTGGCCGCTTCTCGTATGAATAAAAGTAACATGGCGCAAAAAATAAATAAAACATAAAACACGCACACACACGAGGGCCACTCCCACCTCACCGTACGGGCCGGATATAAAAAAAATCGTCTGACGACAACGGGACAGGAGGTCGGCGGCGGCTTGAGCCGGAGTCCCCCGAAGCACCCATCGATCCCCGTTATGTAATCGGCTCCGGACACTGTCACCTGAATCCCCTTCGCTCGCTCGCTCCTGACCGGTTGCCATGGTGATGAAGGAAACGCAGCCGGCGACAGCCAGAATAAAATGTTATAGACCGACACGCTCACTCAGCATGTCTAGTTTCAAGAGCTTTTGTATCCTGTTCCCCACGACAAAACAGAGAGAGAGACTAAGATGCTGTCTGGAACTTGAAATAATAAATGATGGATGCAAACCATGAAACAAGGTAGGTGGCAGTGTGAAGACCCAAAACAAACAAACCCCCCCCCCCCTTTCGCATGAGAAGGAAGGCTTTACTGTGCGGGCGGGCCAAAGATGACATCCGCGATGGTGTGGAATGACACAGGTACCCGATATAATTTCATTGACAAACTACCCTTCCCATTCCCACTTAGCGCTACACTTCTGTGCAACTTCGTCCGGCATTTCTATCCTGGGGGGGGGGGGGGGACTATGTCGCGCCCAAAAAGTAAGAGCCATAGAGGTGGTACAGGGTGGCGCAAAAGGGAAACGCTGGAGGGTGAAAACTATAAAAACATAAGAATAAAGGAGACTGCATAAGACCACAAGGCTTACACCAGGCAGTTCCATGTCCATTACCACCCGTCATCCCCATCCCAAGTGATAGTTTCAGCGGTCACTACATGGTTACTGAGTCTATTCCATTCGTTGACCACACTATTAGTAAACCAGTTCTTACCTATTTCCTTCTTAAATCTAAATTCGTCCAATTTAAATCCATTACTGCGAGTCCTGCCCTATTGGATGACCTTGCTTGCGTCACCCTTGTTCAAGACCTTGAACACCTCTATTAGATCACCTCGCACTCTGCGTCTTTCCAGAGGGTGCGAGTTAAGGTGCCTAAGCCTATAAGGTAAATTTCTGAGCCCATGTATAATTTTGGCCATTCTCCTCTGTACCGATTCTAGTGAATTGATGTCCATTCTATAGGACGGAGACCAAAACTGTACCGCAGTCAAGGACAGGTCTATCTATATATATTTTCTTTAAAGCAAAGATCAGTTATAAGTCGTTATAAAATGTTGTCTGACTCAGGTCCGCAGGGGTAACTAACTATAATTACACGCGGCCCACACCTTGCGAACCTTCCGCCCACAACTTGTGATCTTCTGGCAACGCATCCTACTTCCTGGGGGTATCCTAATGGCAGGCACTACAAACCTGCTTTGTACAGTTGGCTCCACTACCCATCGGAACTTATCCTCAATTTGAAAGGTCCGACACCTCTGAGTTTCGAGTCACAATGAAAAGAGACCTTCTAGTCCATGTTTAGGTCGGATGCAGGAGGAAGAGGAAGAGGAAGAGGAGGAGGATGAGAAGGATGAGGAGGAGGAAAAAAAATGACGGTACCAATAAACAGTAGTTTTACATTCGCTACCTTCGGGATGGTTGGGTGCCATAAAGATAAGTCAATTCTGCTGGGGGTAGCAACCCGGACAAAAGAAAAATTATGGCCGCCTGGAACGAAAAACGTCCTCATCGAGTCCACCTTTGTGTCCCAATCGTTCCTGCTCGGAGTGTCACGGAAACGAATGAAACGACCCCACGACACCAATGATACGAGGGGAAAATGCCTTCCACACCCCCACCCACCCCTTCCCGGATAGACTCCCGATCATTAGGCCGACCCCTTCGGCACTCGTCCTTCATTCTGGCTGCCGTCAAGCGATTTCATTCACCCGTGTCGCCCAACTCCTTCTGTACCTGGTGGCACTGACCACAACATTCTTGGTGCCGCCAAGTGATTCTATTCAGTGACGTGCCGCGAAATATTTGACGGGCTAACCCCCCGCGCGTGGAAGTGGATGCGACTGTACCGAACGAACCGCCCACGTGCGGACCCGACGCCTTTGCGGTTGGGGGACCTAATTAGCACCCCACCCCGCCCCCAACGACCCCCAATCCCCGCCCCCTACTACTTCCCAGGGTTAACATATACCATTATCACCTCAAAGGACCCCGAGGTCGTCTTTCTTTGCTGAACGACATCGCCTGGCGCTCAGGGGACCATTTTTTTCTTCTATATCACTTCTTAATCCCTTCAACGTTTCCCATTTCCATATGGGGTCGCAGCGAGGAACGGCGAGCCCATATGAAAATGGGAAACATCAACAGGAAAAGAATCCCTTCAACGTGGTGGCATACTTCATGCATTTTGTTCAGGGCCTAAAAACGAACGAGAAAAAGTAAAAGGAAGAAGATGAGGAGGGCGGTCACGATATTAACGTGTGTTCACATTACTTGTGATCCACTCCCCTTCGGCCGAGCAACGTCACCTACAAATTCATGTAATAACAAAACCCCTAAGTCTCATTTACAAGAAGAAACAACCCCCCCCCCCTCCAAAACGGCGACCCACTTCGAAGTTTCTGTTCTGGCGTTTGCAATGACAGGATAGCTTTTTGAAGCAGTCCTCTGTCGTTTGAGCGGCCCCACCCCTTACCCCGTGGCCAGCCCTTCCACCGCGTACAATCGCCAGCTCTTAAACAACAGAACAAAAACGGACAATCGCGGGATCGCAGCACCGATGGGCTCAAAAGCGACGCTCCAATGACCTTGCAAGTGTGCACGTGCCACCAGCCAGTGCCTCGGCCAAACCTCGAGGGCAATTCCACGCAACCTCTGGCACCTGTGTCTCTAATCTGTGAAGTTGTTGCATTGCTATCAGTTATGTATATCTTACAAAGCCTAATCACAACCCACTCTACTTGATGTAACGACAAACTTCAAAACGTTACCAACAATCTCTCGATGAATCAAGATTGCTCCTCCACTGAATCTTTACATTTCTTCATATCTGTAGTTGAAAAAGTGGCGACAAGTGCCATTCTGACTACAGAAGATTGTCCTCCTTCCTTAGGACTTGACTCAGTTCCATGATATCACAGCTGCTGTTCTCCATTAATTCCATCAAACTCTCCACCTTGTGGCCCTCACCTGGACGACACGACCGGGAGTCTTGATACAATTCACTGGGACCACATACAACTCACATTAATTATCGCCATCTATACAGTAAAACACCGGAGCGTTGGTTCAACCCGTTCAGGACTTCGTCAAAGACACAAACAGTCACAACCCCCTTACCTGGAGCATCCGTCCGTACCCAGTTCAGTCTCGTCCTTCAGGCTGCGCCTCGGCTTACCTGCCAACAAAACAAATTAAATTTTACTTGGGAACCTAACCTTTGATACGAATCCAGTTACTCCCCCAAGCCTGCTTAAATTTGCAACAAAGGCACTAATCGGAAAGATAGCAAGAGGAGGCAAACAGAGACGCTGCTAGACAGACAGACAGACACACGGAGAGAAAGAAAGTGAGTGCGTGAGGGACAGTGAGATTGAGAGAATAGAGAAGGGAGGGAGGAGGAGAGTGAGAGTGAGGGAGAGAGAAGGGGAGGGAGAGGAAGGAAGGGAGAGGGTGGGAGGGGTGTAAGCTCCAAGACAATTCACCTCATTTGAAGTAAATTAATCCAGAGTTGAAATGAATACCGTGTGTGTATACCTAATTACGGTTACCAAATTATCTACGGGAGGGAGGGAGGGAGGGAGGGAGGGAGGGGGGATGCAGTGTTCTTGTCGCCCTCGGCCAAATTTGATTATCAATCGTGAGCGCATCCACATGTTTGTGTAGTTGTGTAATCGTGTTTGCTCAAGTCTGTGCAAGACTTTTGACGGTTCGATAATTAATACACGATGCAATCACAATAAGGTGCTCAAGTCTGTGCAAGACTTTTGACGGTTCGATAATTAATACACGATGCAATCACAATAGGGGCGATCTCTTCGGCAACACGGGACAACAACATCGTCACTGACCTATACCAAATGACCTCGACCTAGTGCGGGCGGCGAGCAATATAACCTCACTTATCCGTGCCGGTATGGAGCAAACAACATTAAGCGAGGTTAAGGCTTCCAAACCAAAACATCGTTTTGAGTTTACGATCAGAGTAAATCTGGTCTAGGCGACGCCAGGCTCCAGATATCAGGTAACCCGAGAAGAAATTTTTAGTCGAAAGTAAAAATATGGAAGTGTGAAGAGGTGAACTACACGGGATACAATGCCTGTGGAGTTGTTGTGCCAGTACTATACACCTGACCCCTGGGCTCAAGAATCTCCTCGGCCTATCATAGTTTTGTGACGTCACTGACCAATGGTCGTCGCGGTCGGCTGGGAGTGTGTGATCCCTTTTTTTTTTTTTTTTTTTTTTTACAGCGACAGTCACAACCTCCCCCCCTTTTATTTACACTTGTAATTATTCGTTGCCTTTATGAGCTTTTCTCGAATAGTTCTCTTCCGGTTTCACACCGTATGGCGACCGACCTTTACGAGGACATTTTTGAGACTTCATTGATAAATAACCCCTCGGTTCCAGTCGCGTTTTTTTTATTGTTTTTTTTATTGGAGACGTTAAGTAACATCCAGTTACCTCTTCAAATACTTCCTTTACCCCTTCCATGACTCCACCTCAAGGGTGGAAGCGCCGGTTAACGAGGGGCCTA
The DNA here is from genome assembly GCF_046742065.1 of Oratosquilla oratoria. Taxonomy (NCBI): domain Eukaryota; kingdom Metazoa; phylum Arthropoda; class Malacostraca; order Stomatopoda; family Squillidae; genus Oratosquilla; species Oratosquilla oratoria. The sequence continues at coordinate 32,648,400 of NC_134810.1, forward strand.
ATTGGGCAGGGCGGGCACGGGAAAGGACATAATAAGGAAGACAGCTGGTGGGGAACGCATAGTTTACGAAGATGGGGGATACAAGACTGAGATAATCCTTTCCTTTCCTCTCTCTCTCTCTATTGCTCCTGTTTCTTTCTCCCCATCTCGTCACCCCCCCCTACCTCTCACTATCACCCTGAGGGTCAAACAAGGTCATCGAACCTGAGGGGAGACGACAAAGCAAAGGAGAAGTGCCAGCAAGAGGCGGCGAGTGGGAGGGATGCACCAATAACAAAGGGGGGAGAAGGCCAACGCCGTGTAGTCCACCACTCTGGGGCTCTGGGGTTCGCACTCGAGTGGATGCTCCAACACCACGATCTCGATCTCCAACACGGGACCCCAATAGATTCCATCTACCTACAGGGTGCGCGCGCGCACACACACACACACACTGGATAGAGACAAAACAAGCTGTAACATATAAAGCAATCTTAATGTACTCCAAACACACACACACCTCGTGGCGCTGTGGTTAGAGTTCTCGCCTGCCACTACGACGGTCCGGGTTCGACTCCCGCCCAGGGCTGAAATAATTCCAGTATCGCATCGCTGCGGGGCGTTACTCCAGTTCTCGTGGGCGGGGAGTTGGGTGCGTGTGTGTGCGTGTAAGGTCACAGTATTACCCATAGATCAGTCATACGAGCTTTGAGCTCTCATCCGGGAGGTTAATAACTGTCGATCACGAATCCAGCATGTGATCCAAGACCATGGTGAATCACACACACACACAAACTAATGCACTGATCGTGCATATTAGGATCCTAAACTGCACAAAACAGACACAAAGTAATGATAAAAAACGAACAGCTTCTTCCCTTTCTTAAAGGGGCAGCCAAACCAAGGCCATCCACCCTATAGCACAGGGGTTCTCATTAGGGGTGAAATTCACCCCCAGGGGGGAATTTTGGGATTTCTGGGGGTGATTTGTGACCACAGTCAGCTTACGGGGTGAGGAAAGCAATTATAGGTTTTGGCCTATCTGGCCTGTCACCTGGGCTGGATTTATACTAATTTGGGAAAAATATGTACTAATTTGGAAAAAATAAAAGGGTTTTTAGTAATATTTGCATATTATTTAGAATGCACCTTTTGAAACAGACAATCTTGGAAAGGAGGGGGGGGAATGACATTCTGACAAATGGTGAAAGGGGTGAATGACATTCTGACAAATGGTGAAAGGGGTGAATGGGCCAAGTAAGGCTGAGAACCCCTGCTATAGCAACGACTACAGGATGTCGTCACAATATAAAAAACGAATTTTATTTCGTCGCAGACAATAACCAGAGCTTCTATCCTTGGGGACAATATCGCGCCAACGAGATCGATGAGAGTTTGAGGATGATGGCAGCCGCACAAAGGAGGGTTAATTAAGGTTAAAAGTGATCAGGTTTCTCCCGTGAAGAAGATCAAATAAACAGTGATTGATAGAATGTTATGGGACTGGTCCGGTGGGATGCCATTCAAGTCTTTAATGTACCGACTGCATCAAACTTGTGTAGTCTCAAGAAATTTAAGCATGCATACATGGGGGGGGAGGGAGGGAGAGTGTGAAGGAATATAAACGAAAGAATGTCATAGAGAGAGGAAAGGAGCAAAGGAGGAAGAGGTACAAGGAGAAAAAGTGGTGGAGATAGGGAATGATGGGTGGTGGCGGTGATGGTGGCGCGATATCCTTGGCTGGGCAGGGCAGGGCAGGCCAAGCACAGGGACGCACAACTTCCACCAACATGAAATAAAAGTCTTTTCCGCGAGCGATGACGGCAGGTCTCCCGGCCGCCCGTGCCGAGCCATGTGAGGCGTCCAGCCTTGTCCTCTGCGCACGTGGCTTGGCACGCCTGGTTATGCAACCTCCCCCCTCCCCCCCCCATAACCCCGGGGCTCCGCTCCACGCTCACTCGCTCGTTCTCTCGCACATTTCCAAGCAATAAAACAATAAAAAAGCGTATACCGCGTGCGTGTTGGGGGGAGGGCATCGTGCCCATACAGAAGTATAGTGGTGCCAAATGGCACAAGTAGGAAATATACAGGTGCATACTACTTACGCCAGTACGTAGGTAGAAGGAGAAGGGGGGAGTGAGGAGAAGAAGGCGAACAATCACAAAACGCTACGAAAAAAAAAGCGAATTACGTAAGCAAACCGAAAAGCCGTCCCCAAGGTCCTCCTCCGGCGAAGTCCCAAACGACCTCTTTTCGGCTCGTTCTCCGAGAGCGAAGCCCTCTTGGGTCCTTCCCGGACGCTCACCGCTCGCCTTCACCACCTCCGTCTGCCCTTTCCTCCTCCCCGTCCCCGTCCCCCTCCCTTTCCAAAACCCCTTCCTTCCTCCTACCCTGCCACACAGACATTCCCAGTGACCTACCCAGCAGTAACGCTGACGCCGCTCTTAGGGAGGACTAATCCCCCCTCCGCCCCTTGCTAGTCAAAAGCCCCGCTCCCTTGACCAAGACAGTATTACCTTAGTATTTCTTCCCATTTGGGCACCTTTCACGCGAACGGTGGCGACACTTCCAATAAATAGAGACGCAAAAACTGTGTAGAGAAACTAAGTTAATAAAACACCAGGGTCTGACGGCTGACATCCACGAATCTTGGAGGAAATGAAAAACGAGATTGTGTTTTATATATATATATATATATATATATATATATATATATATATATATATATATATATATATATATATATATACTGTATATATCATATCCGGAAATATCCCATAAGAATGGAAGTTTGCTAACATTACTTCCGTATTCAAAAAGGATGACATAAAGCTAATGAACTACAGGACTATAAGCCTTTACCTCAACCGTAGGAAAAATGATGGAAGCTATCATCAGAGATGCTATCGAACACAGTTTAGAAAGTAACTGTTTAATAAATGATAGCCAGCATGGATTCAGACGGAAATGTTCCTGCGTAACTAACCTACTCGCATTCTACGGTCATCTCAAATTATGCAAAAACAAACAATATAGATTTAATACATCTGGATTTTGAGAAGGATTTGACACCGTCCCGCACGAAATACTACTTCCTAAATTAGTTTCACACGGAATAAGTGGTAGTCTATTAAACTGGACTAGTAATTGGTTAAATGATCGTAAAGTTGTTCTACATTTCAAACCTTCTAGATGGAAAAATGTTAATAGTGTAGTTCCACAGGGTTCCGTTCTTGGGCAATTTCTATCTATAGTATATATAAATAACATACATCACGGACTGAAATCTATTGTCTCCAAATTTGCCGACACAAAACTGTGGAATGGCAAATGATCACTTAAACCAATTAGATATTCAAGAATATTTAGATAAACTACAGCAATGGTCTAAAAGTGGCTTATGAAATTTAACAACTAAATGTAAGGTTATGCACATAGTTAAAAATAACAATAAGTACAAGTTATTTGGAAATTGGTTAACAAAAGTGGACTGTGAAAATCATCTCTGTAAT